>NW_025860469.1:11027-17779 GCF_002878395.1 Capsicum annuum
AAACCATATGTGTTTTAAAGAAGACTCAAATATATTTCATTTTATATACAATAGGACACATAAATAGTCATATTATGGGAGTTAAACTATTTAAAATTGACCCTTGTAGTATCGGATACCAAACTTAGTCGATACAAGTGTTCTCAACTCGACTTTACTCTAAGTGCTTCCTATGATCATAATTTACGTCAAAAATACTTTAAAAACTAGGTTAATGATTATGACACTTATATATGATTTAAAATAATAGATTAGGGTCTATTAAACATATGACAAATAGTTGAAAACTTATCTAAGACCTTGTGGGGTATTACACTAGGTTGATAACTTATGAAAAATTTGAGTGGAAAATTGTGGCGTATATATGAATATGAGTATTAGTGTTTGAAAAATGATTTGGTAATAGCCCAGGTGTTTGTGAAGAGCTTTCGTGGTCCCTGATTAAATATAGGATGTCGTAGGATACATTTTAATATATTGAGGAAAGTTTGGGCATGCAAAATAGATTGTGCATCGCGAAGGGGTGAGTTTGGATTGGATTCATCCTATAAGGGATCTTGTGAGGAATCACTACCTTAGCTTCACGCTGGGCTACACATCACGAAGCTACTTCTTTATATTGATCTTCATGCCATAAAGCTGGAGGTTTACCTTGGCTTTCACACAGTGTACCTCCCTTCTTTCATTAATGGGACTCTATTTTAAAAGTGCTCAAAGGTTAGTTTGGTCCTTTATGTCCTATAGACCATCCAATCTTTTCATAACTCATTTTAAGCCTTAAAGCTTCCGTATTTCATCAAAAAGGTCCCTCGTCATCCCAAACTAAGGTTGGCAGTGAGTTTAAAGTTCAAACTTGAATGCTAGAGGAAGTTAAGAATAGTTTCCTTGGGAGGAATGTCTTAGCAAGAAGTTAGTACTTTTTCCTATAATAGTGTATTAGGGTGATCCTACAATTCAAGTGTATAGTGATATCCTCTTTTGTGGTTATTGTTGTGTTTGTAAATTTAATGAGAGGATATGTCCACAAGTCTAGGATTGTGACTTTGATATAAGGGGCGAGATTATGGACTAAGGTAGTTCTTTAATTTTTTATGGTGGCATGTTTCAGGGAAGAGTCTTGATAAATCTATTCCTATATTAGTAAATTCCTCCTACATTAATTTAAGAGGACATCTACCAATGTATTATGTATTAAAGTCATGCCTTTTCTTAAGGTTTGAGTTATCTCCTCAACATATGTACATGTTTTGACCTCCAAACTAGAAACAATAATGTCCCTCAACAATTTAAGTTTTTAAGTATTTAAGCTATATGTTATGATACTAATGATCCATGAATCCATGTCTCACATCACGATTAGTTCTAAGAAACTATACTTCCTATATGTTACCAATTAATTTTATGTCATGTCTAGCTCAAAGCGATGCTATCTAGGAAAACTCATGGCCAATCTTAGTTCTTAAAGTAAGAAGTAATAGGTTCATTCAACAATCCTTGTCTTATCTCATGGATATATAGATCCCAGCTTTATGTTATATAAATTATGATATATGGCTCATGTTTGTCACTGTACCTAGTACTAAGAACTCATGTTATATTATTTTTATGATCGAACGATCCTCTGTTTATGATCTAGACTTTGGGTGTATGAAGCACTTTATGTCTATCATACATTATCTTATATCTTAGGTCCCACCATAAGTAGAGCAATAAATACAAGTTATGATCTGATAGTGTCACTTCCATTTGTGATGCTTGTACTCTAGTCCCTCAATGGACTTCCTTATGTTAGAAGAATAGTGGTTATGGAAGCATAGTAATGCTTTCCATAAGGGATTAGATGTTCTTGATTGTGAAAATTTTTGGTGTGATTACTCGAGCTAAGGTTATAGGTGAAGTGGGAAGAGGGAGATGAATTTTCATTATGTTAAATAGTTAGGAGGGGATTTGTGGCAAAAATCTTCATGAGAGTGATTGGATGTTTCCATTTTTTAGTGGGGAAATCCATAAAGTGGGTGTAGTAAAGATAGGTTTGAATGTTGTGATTGATGAATACATAAACCAATGAGCTATGTGGTTAGTACTCCTTTATTTGAGACCTAAGGTTGATTAATTATAGTAATAAGGTGAAATAATATTCTTAAAGAGATGTAAGTATAGGGTCCCATAGCTTAAGCTAACACCCTTTAACTCCATATTAGGATTCAAATATAGAAGTACTATACGGTGAGACTCAGACACTTATAGTTAGATGGGTTGAGGCAGAACTATAAATTGGAGATGATAAAGTGGGTTGTTCTTGGTAGAATGCATGTTGTTACACTTAAAGGCTATTCGCCAATCATATGAGATGCAGAGTACCTCTATTTCTATGTCCTATGGAATCTTATTTCATGTTTAGTACCAATGTAAATCAACATCTAGGGTTGCTAAATAAACTCATGGTTTAAGTTGTGATGGTTATGATCAATAGAATTTATGTGCAAGGTCATCTATACGTCAATTCTCATTATGTAATGCATCGTATTTCCACGATTTATTTGACAATGTCATAAAGCTCTTCACGACACCTACATATGTTTTGTTAAGGGGAAATTCGTAATGTGAAGTTGTGTCCTTTATTCGGTACTTCTATAGATTCAATAATTCGTTAAACCTATCATTCGAGGATGAATAATCCTAAGGTGGAGATAATGTAACACCCCACACTTTTGGACTAAGGTTTGAACCATATTTCCTACATATATAAACTCAAACCCAATAGTTTATAGCTATAAATAAGTGTGAACAATGATTGCTTAGGGTGGGAACATCTTGGGAGATGAATTGAAGTCTTAAAGATTGTAACACTCTATATTTTCAGGCTAGAATTCAAACCGCCGTTCCTACGTGTACAGATCCAAACCCAATGATTTCATGTTAATATATCCGCGATGATTGATTCTATAGTGTGGGAATACCTTTGAATATGAATTGAGGCTACAAATATCTCCTAACTCAAAAATGAGTTGAGAACTTTTCTGTTGATTAAGTGTTAGTGAACATTTCAGTTTAGGTAAAATTACTATGATCATATAAAATGATTTATGTGGTCTACTATATACCAAATTAAATATCTTTGAATCTGCTTTCCAACACAACTAGTTTCACCTTAATCCGATATTGGAGTAGAAAGTTATGCTATTTTACTTTAGAGTGTCTAACTATCAAAAAGTGATGACTAAGTTGACGAGTTGTCAACTAGGTGACAACTAAGTTGATGAGCCGTCAGCCCTAGTTGTCAACCTTAACTAGAAAAGGGCAAAATCCATTTAGACAACTACGGTGGCAGGACGTCACCAAGTTGATGACATGTCAACCTAGTCTTTAGTTGAGGAAATTCCTACATTTTTGTTATTTTTAGGGGTATTTTTGTCTTTTTCTCACCCCAAACCCTATCCCCCATGACTTCAAAAACACTCTTTAAATGCCAATTTCCCATTATATGTCAGTGTTTCATCATTCATTCTCCTCTACATTGTCAAGAAAGAAAAAAATAAGGGATTCTTCCAAGGCTCATACTTCCAAGACTAGATTTCAAGCTAGTTTGAATTTTCGTTCATCAAAAAGGTATGTGGGACTATCCTAAATCTCATGGGAATGATTTTGTCATTTTGCAAGATATAAGACTATATTATTATGTATACGCAATGAGTTTTAGAATTTGTTAAAAAGCACATTGGGAACCCTATTTTATGATGAAATCTTGTTTAAAACATGGGTATCTTCCCTAAACTTTAATTATGTTCAGGTGTATGGATATTATGAGTTTGGGAAGTTATATGAGAGTAAGAATTCCTTATCTTGTTATGAAATCTATTATCTTAATATACCGCAGTTGTTTATACGAATGTTTAAAAGTTTGAGTTTAAATATTTCACTATCAATTATGGATTTACATTTCTTTAAAATCTAATGAGAGGGTGTTTTCTTATTTTATAAATACTCTTTGTGTTATATGAAAGAATTGCATGTGATTGATGAAAGAGATGACAACCCTATGTTACAGTATTGAAAGGAGAGTTTGTTTGCATTAAATTTCATATGCTTTTGAAATAAGAACTCTCATGTGATTTGATAAATTATTCCTTGTGGTGATCAATGTGCTTTTGGATAAAAAAGGCTATGGGTGTGATATGATAGGATATGAATGAATTGTAAGTCCGGGTATGATGATACCCTATTATGATATGCCCTTAATAGAACTCAGAAGTGAACCTTTTTATTAGCATGAAGCATGGTTTTGAAAGACTAAAATTGGGCTGAAGTAGAGTTAGATAGTAACCCAAAGAAGACACGAGTTTAGATAACTCATTTCCCGAAATTGTGTTTTACCAATACAGGATTTATTATGCCTTGAAAGAGGGGATTTTATGCTGGCCATGTACCCTTTTTGTATATCAGAATCAGAAAACTCCAGCCTTATGGAAACTTAGGTTGGGGGATTGGCCGCCGAGTCAATGGTGGATTCCATATAGCTTGTGGGATTGTAGAATTATAGGGTTTACCATATAGCTCAGAAGTAAGATAAAGAGTTGAGTCATGACTTACAAGAATGTTTTGAAGCTCTTCAATTATGCCCATGTGATTTGATATCTATTATGTTAAATTGTTTTCTTAATGCTCTCGACTATTTTATACGGAATACATGATGTATATGGTTAGTTCTACATACTAATACATTTTAGGTATTGATCATCCTTCGTGAAGGCTGCATTATCTCATAATATAGGTTCTGAGGCACAGTCCTGTGGTCCATCATATCAGTGGAATCCTTGGTAAGATAGAGTTAGTGAGCCATCCATCTATCTGAAGGCACGCTATTCATATGTTTATTTAATTCAGTTTATGGTCCAGTCGGGGGCCTTTTCCCAGCCTAGACAGTTAGTATTTAGTAGAGGCTTTGTAGATGAGATTTGGATTTTGTATGGTCAAAATGAAGTTGACACAGTTTGATTATAAGTTTCTTTTGAATTTCATTATATCTTCTGCACCTTGATTTATGTATTAATGATGCTTATGGTAGTATAATAAGGGGTCTCTCAGGCCTTTGTGGTTCGGGATACCTATGCAGATAGGGCCTTAGCTTGGATCATGAAAAATATCTCCTAGCTCAAAGTTAAGTTGAGAACTTACCTATCTATTGAATTTTAGTATACAATTTTGCTTGGGTCAACGTACAATAACCATGACTCCTAGAATATACAAAGTTATGTGGACCATTACATATCATGTTAAAGCCCTTTGAGTCATCTTTACAATGCATCTAACCATTTGTCAATCCGAATTTTGAATCAAAAGTTATGAGGGTTTTAGTGAGACACTGCGCAGTTAGGGTTGCGAGGCAATGCTGGTGCATCACGTTTAGGGTCGCGAGGCAAAGATCTTAATTTGTGTTTGGGTTCGTGGAGAGAACCTTCTTTCCCAGACATTAAATCACATTTTTTCCACTTTAAATCAAGGAAAAAATGGTCCTTTCACCCCTCATAACTCCCGCAATCTATCATATAACCCTAAATTCATCCCAAAACTGATTGAAAGCCCCCAAATCCTCATTCTCTTCCTCTTAAGAACATCAAGGAGGGATTTGTCAAATATAAGGCTTGTAGATTCCCAACTGAAGGGTTTTCTTTAATTTTCCACCGTCAAAAGATATGTAAAACTATCCTAACCTTCATGTGCTTGAAAAGTATGATTTACAGTACTTTAATTAAGTTTATATGCACATGGTATGGATTTTCAAATTGTGTGAAGAGAATGGATGATGAACCCCCTTTTATGATGAACTTATGTATTTACTATGTTTTTTTTTTTTTATAAACTTGAGATTCTTTTTATTTGCATACGTTATGGGTGTTAAAAGTGTTTGAAATATGAACTCACATTTTATGATAAGAATCATGTATTTAAGAATTGTTGTGGGTTCTCAAATAAATACGGAATATGTGCATGTATTATGGATTTTAAAGTGGATTTGAGAGCTTGAACTATAAATTACCTTTTTTGATCATGAGATTTATTTATTGACTAGTGTTGGGGGGTTGTTTAACGAATTATGATAAACTTGAGTCTTAAAAACTTTTTTTATCAATTATGTATTGTAATTTTACATGTGTTCAAGAGATGTTTCTTATTGATAAATGCCCTTTTGTATTAAATGAAAGAACAAAAACAACAACAACAACAACAACAACAAACCCAGTGTATATGTACGCAGTCCATACCTCTACCTCTGATGAAGTAGAAAGGCTGTTTCCGATAGACCCCCGGCTCAAGGCACGAGATACCACACAAACACATAGTAAAGCACAGAAGCAGATTACATAACATAAATACGGCACCCATAAGTAATTGTATTAAATGAAAGAATTGCATGTAATTTATAAAAATGATGTCCACCCATGTTAAAGTCTTGAAAAGAGAGTGTTTTGCATAAGTTTTCATGTTCTTTTGAAATAAGAATTCTCATATGATAATTGAATTATTTTGGTGATGAAATAACATGCTTTTGAATGAATGGGCTATGGGCATGATATGATATGATATGGATTTCAAGTCTAGGTATGACGATACCTATTATAGGGTGCCATTATGTAATGCCTCGGAGGTAAACCTTAGACCTAACAGGTTCTCAAGACTACGAGTAATCCTAAGCTAACCCGTTTAGCCTTCTAAAAACTTTAGAACTCATAATAGAGATAAACCTGACACGC
>NW_025860470.1:0-4782 GCF_002878395.1 Capsicum annuum
TCTCAAGTACAGGAGTTGCAAGTCATCATCATGATCTCCTAGCAAAAAGGTATATTTTTGAAAAATACCTTTGTTGAACAAATTAAAAATGGTCACAATACTCACATAAACTGTTTTGTAGGTTTAATTGTGAATGATGCTTTTCAAGTAGCAGTAATAGTTGAGCAGCTACCACCTTTGTAGAAAGACTTCAAAAACTACTTAAAGCATAATCACAAGGAGATGACCGTTGAAGATCTTATCTTCCGTCTTCGTATTGAAGAGGATAATAAAGCTGGCAAAAGAAGGTCAAAGGGAAATTCTACAATGAGTGGAACACATATTGTAGAAGATGGCCAAAATAAATCGAAGAAAATAAAGAAAGTTGAACATGGAAGCAATCAACCCAAGAAAGAGTTCAAGGGAAAATGCTTCAATTGTGGCAAAATTGGCCACAAGTCCACAAATTGTCGAGCCCCGAAGAAAGGCAAGAAAAAGGACCAAGCGAATATGATTGAGTCCAACCAAGAATATGATGATTTGTGTGCTATGTTCACGGAATGCAACTTGGTGGGGAATCCACGCGAATGGTGGATGGATTCAGGTGCCACATGCTATGTTTTCACAAACAAATAGTTGTTCTAGTCATTTGCTCTGGCTCAAGTAGAAGAAATGCTCTACATGGCCAACTCCGCTACTGCTAAGGTGGAGGGAATAGGAAAAATTTGCCTAAAGATGACTTCTGGCAAGGTCTTGACATTGAACAATGTGCTATATGTTCCAAAATTACGTAGGAACTTAATTTCTGTTTCACTCCTAGATAAGAAAAGATTCAAATGTGTAACCATTTCTGGGAAAATTGTAGTTAGCAAAGGAGAAATGTATGTAGGAAAAGGCTATCTCACGGAGGGCCTTTATAAGATGAATATAATGACTGTTGAAATGAATAAAAGTTTGAATTCGTCTTATTTGCTTGAGTTTTATGATTTATGGCATGAACATTTAGGCCATGTTAATTACAAAACGTTACAAAAACTGATTAGCTTAGAAGTTTTGCCAAACTTTGAGTGCAATAAATCAAAATGTCAAACTTGTGTGGAATCGAAGTATGTAAAGCATCCTTATAAGTTCGTTGAAAGGAATTCCAATCCCTTAGACTTAATACACACTGACATTTGTGATATGAAGTCAACACCATCTCGTGGTAGGAAAAAGTATATCATAACTTTTATTGACGATTGCACTAGATATTATTATGTCTACTTGTTAAATAGTAAGGATGAAGCAATAGATGCGTTTAGGCAATATAAAACTAAAGTTGAAAATCTGTTAGACAAAAAGATCAAAATGATAAGAAGTGATAGGGGTGGAGAATATAAATCTTCCTTTGCGCAAATATATGTAGAGAATGGAATAATCCATCAAACTACGGCCCCGTATTCACCTCAATCTAATGGAATTACAGAAAGGAAAAACCAAACTTTGAAGGAAATGATGAATGCCTTATAAGTTTTGGTTCACCGCAAAACTTATGGGGGGAGGCCATCCTTATGGCCAATCGTATACTCAACAGAGTTCCCCATAGTAAGACACAATTAATTCCTTACAAAAAATTGAAATAAAGGAAACCTAACTTGAAATATTTCAAAGTGTGGGGGTGTCTAGCGAAGGTTCAAGTTCTTATACCTAAAAGGGTTAAGATAAAACCTAAAACAGTGGACTGCGTGTTCATAGGATAAGCTAAAAGTAGTAAAGCATGTCGATTTTTGGTTCATAAATCTGAACATTCGGATATTAATGAAAATATGGTAATTGAATCAGACAATGCTGATTCTTTGAAAACATTTACCCGTATAAAATTAGACACGAACAGTTTAGCGGAGGATCTAAACGACCTCGATATGAACCAAGTGAGAATGTACATAATGAATAAAATCCAAGACGTAGTACACATCAAAGAACGTCAACTTTGTTTGGATCGAATTTTGTAACATTTCTCTTAGAAAATGAGTCTCAAATATTTAAAGAAGCGACATCGTTGTTAGACTCATCCTTTTGGAAAGAGGCAGTCAATAGTGAGATTGATTCAATCTTAAACAAGCATACATAGGAATTGGTTGACCTTCCTCCCAAAAATGAACCTTTAGGTTCTAAATGGATCTTCAAAAGGAAAATGAAGACGGATGGTACTATTGACAAATACAAGGCAAGACTTGTAGTAAAAGACTTCAAACAGAAGAAGGTCTTGATTACTTTGATACATACTCGCCAGCGACAAAACTAACCTCGATTCAAATGTTAATTGCCTTGGCGGTGGTATATGATCTTCAAATCCATCAAATGGATGTGAAAACCACATTCCTAAATAGAGATTTGGAGGAAGAAATTTACATGGAACAACCTGAGAGTTTTGTGGTTCCAGGAAAGAAAAAAAAGATGTGTAAACTTATCAAGTCACTATATGGACTAAAGCAAGCACCAAAATAATGGCATGTGAAGTTTGACCAAACCATGTTGGCAAACAGATTCAAAATAAATGAATGTGATAAATGTGTTTATATTAAAGACACTCCAAATCACCAAGTCATTGTATGTTTATATGTGGATGATATGTTGATCATCAGTAGAGACATTTCTGACATAAATGCAACAAAACGAATGCTCAAGAGCAAGTTTGATATGAAGGACCTTAGAATTGCAGATGTGATCTTAGGTATAAGAATCCATATAACTCCACAAGAGTTGGCATTGTCACAGTCTCATTATATCAAAAAGGTACTTGACAAGTTCAAGTATATAGAATTCGGTATTGCCAAGACTCCATTAGATGCGAGCTTTGCACTTTGAAAGAATAAAGGTGAAAGTAACTCACAATTGGAGAACGCAAGAGTATTAGGATGTTTAATGTATATAATGAATGGTACACGACCAAACATAGCATGCGCTATAAGTAAATTGAGTCGGTACACGAGTAATCCCAACAAAACTCACTGGATGGCAATAAAAAGAGTTTTAGGGTATCTTAAATACACTCAAAATTATGCTCTGCATTATAATAAATATCCTGCAGTACTTGAAGGATATAGTAATGCAAATTGGATCACTGGATCGAACGAAGTAAAATACACAAGTGGATATGTATTTACTATAGGTGGAGGAGCAGTTTCTTGGAAATCATCCAAACAGACCTGTATCGCTCACTCTATAATGGAATCTAAATTTATTGCTTTAGATAAAGCCGGTGAAGAAGCAGAATGGCTCCGGAATTTCTTGGAAGATATTTCGTATTGGCCCAAGCCAGTGGCACCAGTATGTATACACTGTGATAGCCAAGCGACAATATGTAGGGCAAGGAGCATGATGTATAACGATAAATCTCGTCATATAATACAAAGACATAATACCATTAGAGAACTTCTCTCTAGTGGAATTATTACTGTAGACTATGTAAATTCAAAGGATAATATGTCGGATCCACTTACAAAAGGCCTTGGACAAGTCAGCATAGTGATAACTCTACCTAGCAGACTGGAGATCCCAAGAGCTAGGTTCAAGGAGATCAAACAAAGTGGTGTTTGACAGGTTCAACATTGTCAATTACCCAACCCATTCTCATGATGTAGACAATGTATAATAAATAAGGATAAGACTTAAGGTGAAAAGTTTTTTAATGATTATCTAAATTTGGCAGATTTGACCAAATAGTTTAATCTATAGGATTGAACGTTTAGAAATCACCTATGTGTGGGTAAAGTGGAAGCCGCTTCAAAGAGAATGTTAGTAAAGGCCTATTCTCTAAGCTCTCATGAAAACCGAGACGTGTTCATGGCTGAAAAGAACAAAACCATAAGAACCATAAATGGTAAAAGGCTAGTTGTGTGACATGTGTTGTCTAGGTGTAAATTAAAGCTCGACGATTCAAAGATATCAAATCTACCAATTGACCGAGTGCATCCGATGCATGTTCACTACGGAAATTTCAAAGGGGAACCTACTTATCCAGATGAAATCAGTCTTTTCTTGATGATCACATACTTTTCCATAAAACTTTTACGAAAAATAATCATTCCCTATTCATGTGGGGGATTGTTGGGTTTTATATGTGTGTTGAATAAAAAATAGAGAAATCAAATGGAGAAGAAGAAGACACCAATTTAGAAGGTGTACTCCCAAATTAGAAAGTTCACTAATTCTCCCACATTGGTGGGAGAATGGAACTTTAGAGTATTTATAATGATGAACACTTACTCTACATGGCAAGTGAGGCAAGAAATAAATGATGACTCGCGCCGTCGTCGTCGTCGCTCGCTCGGCTCGGCTTTAAATTTGGCTTCAGCTTTGGATTTGGATTTGAAAAATGATCGATTGATGAGATCTTTCATTTTGGACAAATTTTATTTGACAAAATCTGAACAATGATGAAAAATGTAGGAAATATTTCTGAGTTTAATCCTTCATTTACATGCAGTAACAGTGATGCGATGCTACTATTTTACGTGAACAGTGATGCGTGAACAGTGACACAAAACAATTGCACTGCTTTGGAAATGTTGCATTGCTTCAGAACTGGTGCACTATTTTCTGTTATTTAACTGAACTGATGCACTGGTTGAATAAACAAATGCAACCATTCTGCAAAAGACACACTGATTCATGGAAAGATATGACTGTTCAGGAAAGTATGCAATCTTTGATGAACAGACATGAACTTACAGCAAAGGTGCAACCTTTGGAGTGAACCATTGACTCCTTTCTGAAGAGGCATCTTATGGCTATAATAACCTGGTTTTCATCCGCAAGTTA
>NW_025860471.1:0-1143 GCF_002878395.1 Capsicum annuum
TGAGGCAATGTCCAAGGAAACCAAGGTCGGAAATATTATGAAAAATCCGAATACAAGGACCGAGACCAAGGGAATTGGAAGAATAAGAATAACAGGAGCGGTTTGTATGTCCCTCCTGGAAATCGTGAAGCTGCTGCACCTAGCTTTGGGAAAATGTCCATGGAGGACATGATGGCTAAGCTGTTAAAAGGAGTGGAGGCAACCAACACGGGAGTAACTGAGGTAAACAATGATTTGTCCTCAATAAATCAATTGGCTGACTCGCATTCCACTTCAATAAAACAGCTGGAATAATAAATGAGTCAACTATCAGCGACATTCAATCAAAGAAAAGCTGGCACTTTACCGAGTGACACTGTGCAAAATCCAAGGAAAAATGGATCATGTTTGGCTATTACCACCAGGAGTGGTAAGGTGTTGGAAAATCCATCCAAGGACAAGCCTGTGGTTGATAAATAGAAGAGAATGTTATTGAAGCAGATTATGATGATTCTGTAGAAGTTGAAAATCAGGATGAGATCGTTCATGATACTACACCTAGATGTCAGCAGTTTGAAAAGATTGTTAATGGGAAGCACAATAAAAAGGAAGTGGTGGAGAAAACTCTTCCAAATCCACCACCACCTTTTCCTTAGAGACTGAAAAAGAAGGCTGATGACACCAGGTTTAGTAAATTCATGACCATGCTGAAGCAGCTGACTATAAATGTGCCTTTGGTGGAGGCACTGGAGCAAATGCCAGGGTACGCCAAATTCATGAAGGACCTTTTGACAAAGAAAAGGGTAGCGAGCTATGAACTGGCAGATAATTTTCATTATTACAGTGCCATTGCCACAAGGTCTTTGGTACAGAAGATCCGGGTGCTTTCACTATTCCTTGCACAGTTGGATCTTTAGACTTTACAAAGGCTTTATGTGATCTAGGGGCTAGCATTAATTTGATGCCACTATCCATCTATAGACAGTTGGGGTTGGGCGATTCTACACCAACCAACATGCGGCTTGTAATGGCAGATAGGTCGATAAAACGACCTGTTGGTATCTTGTATGATGTATTAGTGAAGATTTCTACCTTCATTTTTCCTGCAGACTTTGTTATTTTGGATTGCGAGGTGGATTTTGAGGTTTCCATAATCTTGGGTCG
>NW_025860472.1:0-1778 GCF_002878395.1 Capsicum annuum
TTCAAAAGCCCTTAAATTCAAGCACAAGTCAAGATCAAGTCCCTCAAAGCATTCAAATCAAGTTCAAATTCAAGATCAAGCTTTAAGCCCTTGAATTTATATTTGAAAAGACGAATCAGAGGATTCATAGAGATTGACATTAAAATTAATAAATTGATTGTTACAATATATTTTTCTTGTCTCGATTATTTATTTTCGGCATCGAGAATTTTACTGTCAAACAAACTCTATTCCCAAAACTTGAACTCATACAAATTAGGCAAGAAATACAAACCTTGGCAGCCTGGACTAAGATAAGGATTTGCGGCATATCCTTCCTCACAAATGCAGCGATAACCTCCACACGCACTTTCAGAATCAACGCATAGACTATGTTCCATGCATAAATCTGCTGTTGTGTTTCTAACCTTACTGCAATTTTTAGTTCCAAGTGCCCAGTCAAGCACAATAGGAACATCATTCACTATTCTGATCACGAAGTTCGGGTCCGTGAAGTCTGATGCACCTCTAAATGTATTCTTTTCGTGTTCGCCAACGAAGGCATAAAGGACCAGACATTAGTGTGGTTTCCAGTCACCACTCCCATAAAGGATGTCAATCCCTTCGGGATGGCTGCTTGACAGCAACCAATCCCTGAACATGTTCCATCATTATTCACGTCCTTACCTCTGGTTGGTTATACACCCAGTGCTGAAATTACGACCTTCATATAATGAAAAAACCAAAACCCATGGCTAAGTCATCACAGCCTATGAGAGTTAACTTGTTATCTTTCTCAGATAATGTGAAAAAATGACACTCCTGTATTGATAAACGTAGCTTCTTCGTCAACTAGTTCCCTATATGAGCATTGACTTGCCAACATGTTTCTAATCCTTATTTGGCTAGTGATATGTTGATGATCTTGAAGGGGAGCCTTGGAGTAACTGGTAAAGTTGCTGCCATGTGATGGGTTCAAGCCTTCGAAACAGCCTCTGACAAAAATGCAAGGTAAGGCTGTGTACGATACACCCTTGTGGTGGGATCCTTCCCCGAACACCGCGCATAGCGGTAGCTTTAGTGCACTGGGCTGTCCTTTTATATGTTGATGATCTCCAAGGCTCTAGTTGATAAGTTGACAGTCGAGGTTCTAGATTTGATAGTCCAGTTTCCAATGTTGAGATAGGCAATAGGAGGATCGGATGAGGTGTCACACCTGATGTCAAATTTTGAGTCTACAGAGCAACCAACATCTATACCAATCCCGAATGGGTAAGGAACTGTAAAGTTACCGCATTTCGTTTGGCAGCAAGGCTTGGCCACGTTGTTGCTCATGTTCATGCTCTCTATTGACATAGCTAATGTAGGTAGAATAAGAAGCAATAAGGCAAGAAAAGCCATCTTGGTACTTTAGGTTTAGCTAGGCTTTGTTTTGAAGTGATATAGCTGTTTGCCTTCATTATATATATAGGCTACTTAGCTTGAAAAAAGGATAATAATATATATTATGGAATCCACTTCAAATTGTTATAGCTTGGTTTTCAAATTTCTCGACATGTTAGACAGTTCTTTTGAATTCCTCAGCTTTAATGATATAAAGGTATGAAGACATTCAATACATTAACATTTCTATGTGGCTACAAATCATGTCATTATGAGTAAAATGAGAAGTTTGAAGTTAAAATAGTTAGTTTTAGATATAGAGATGTTATAAAAGCAAGAGTTAATGGTCAAAAACACACAAACTATTATTTTTTTTGCGAGTTTCATACCTCAACCATCCATTTTTCACTCCCTTT
>NW_025860473.1:0-1383 GCF_002878395.1 Capsicum annuum
TTGAGCTAGCACATGACATGACTAGCAAGGATTTTTCAAAGTTTTGCAGGAGTTCTCGAAACTATTTTCTAAAAGTTGAGAGTACTTTCAAAAAATATATATAAATCTTTTACTTAGTGATTTCCTAGACATCAATTAGGATGGAGAGTGATGGGTGGAAGTCCCAATCAAATACCTAAAAGATGGCGAAGGGAAAATCAAGGATCGAAGGAGGTCAACACGGAGTAGTTTCACTCAAACTAATCATTTTTTGTGGGCACAGGGACCAATACATAAAAATGAGAGTCTCTTTCAAAAATCCCCGAGCGAATTGGGAGCCACACCAGAGCACTAATTATTAAGAACGGTATTTTTGGGTAGCCCTAAAAATGGGTTTAGTACCCATATATTGAAGACCTTTTGAAGTGTCCATATTATTTCTTGAGACCGAGGACAAGCAAAAGTATCTTGTCTTCTTTACAAATATTGTATTTAGAATTTTTCTAAAAAACAGTCGCTAGCAAAAGTGCCTTTGTGTCCACTAATCGTCTACCTTGAGTACAGGTACATGCTGAAAGCAAGACCCTGACAAATGATTTTAGGTGAAACTATTTTTAATTTACTGGAAGAACCATTGCATATCATTACCGAAAGGATCATTGCATAATATCGCCAAGAATCTTATACCATTTCCCAAGAAGGATATTTAATATCTGTTGATACACTAGACACAACGCTGGCGTCAAGGATATCATCAATATTCAATATGTCTATTGACACGCAAGACACAATGCTGGCGTCGAGGATATCATCATTATTTTATATATCTGTTGACACATAAGACACAACGCTGGCATTGAGAATGTCATCATCATTTTATATCTGTTGACACGCAAAACACAATGCTGTCGTCGAGGATATCATCATCATTCAATATCTATTGACATGCTAGACAGAAATGCTGGAGTCGAGGATATCATCATCATTCAATATCTATTGATGTACTAGACAGAAATGATGGTGTCGAGGATATAATCATCATTCAATATCTGCTGACATGCTAGAAAGAAATGCGGGCATCGAGGATATCTCATCATTTTATGAATCAACATCTGAATGCATTGAGAGTATTTGATTTGAAGGGACGCCTTTATGTCTCTATCTAAGGATGAATGATATATAAGATTTCCTAGAAATTGACAATTTGAGGGTTATCTATAAGTCATATTATTCGAAATAGGATAGTTCAAAGGTTATCCATAAGTCGCAACTAAATCCTTACCGGAGAATATGCAAGATTACCAAATTGATAAGTCTAAGGATTCTCTATAAGCCGCGTCATATCCAAGACCAATTATGTGCAGGATTACCTAATGATTAACAATATGAGAGATTATCTATAAG
>NW_025860474.1:0-1722 GCF_002878395.1 Capsicum annuum
ATAAGATTTGGGTCTAAAGTGATGGACAAATTGTTGGTCCATCAAAAAATTAACGATCTATTATTTGGCCCGTCGCTACTAATCTGGGAAGGTCACTTTTTGGATAAGACTGATATCTAAATTAGTGGTCCATTGTAAGATTGAATGTCCACCATTTGGTTCATCACTGAGTCCTTCAGGAGTCCATGTTTTGAATGAACTTGACGGCCAACTTGGAGCTCTATCGTAAGACTGACGTCTACCACTTAGTCCGTCGCTGAGTCCTTTAGGGATCTAGGTTCTGGATGAACTTGATGACTAACTTAGTTGTCCATCGTAAGATTGATGTTCCGTCATTTAGTCTGTTGATGCAAGACCTACAGTCTTGGGTTCTATTTAGGCAAGATGGTTAAGTTAGTGATCCATCGCAAGACTGGCGGTCCACTATTTTGACTATCAAAAGTGTTTTTTTGCCACTTCTCTAAGACATTTTCTTCAACTAGATCCTTACCCTAAAATATTAAAAACCATCACTAAACGCAACCTTAGTTTCTTGAAAACATACAACTTTCTCAAAAGAATAATCCAAAAATATTCTGTCAAAATTTGGAACATCAAGTGTTCAAATTATTAGTAGGTTAAAGTTGAGCACCAGAGTCCTAGTGGTCTATTGCAGGAGTCCATCATCCCTACTTGGAAGTGGGATATGGTTAACATGGATTTTGTGATGGGTTTGCCACATACTCGTCGTCAGTATGATTTGATATGGATTATTGTGGATAGAATGACTAAATTAACTTATTTTTTGCCAGTTCATACTTTATATTTAGCTAAGGATTATGCTAGGCTTTATATTAGAGAGTTGGTTAAGTTGCGCAGAGTTTTATTATCTATCCTATCAGATAAAGGTACCTATTTTACCTCTTACTTTTGGAAGGCTTTTTAGAATGGTTTTGGTACCCAAATTTATCTCAGTACAACTTTTCACTCTCAGATAGATTGTTATGAAGAAAGGACCATTCAGACCATAGAAGACATGTTGAGAGCATGTGTTATTAATTTTAAAGGGAGTTGGGATGACCATTTACCCTTGATTGAGTTCGCCTACAATATAGTTATCACTCTAGTGTTCAGATGCCTCTTTTTGAGGTTCTCTAAAGTAGGAGATATAGGTCTTATATTAGTTGGTTTAAAGTATGTAAGGCTGCTTTGATAGGGCCAGATTTAGTATTTGATGTAATTGAGAAGGTTTTGTTGATTAAGGAGAGGCTTAAGATAGCCCAAAGCTGTCAGAAATCTTATGCAGATATGAGGAGGAAAGATATGAAAATCTAACCCATAAAAGGAGTGAAGATATTTCGCAAAAAATGGAAACATAGTCCCTGATATTTTGGTCTAGATAGAATTTTAAACCATTTTGACAAGGTAGATCATGAGTTGTAGTTGCCTGTAGATTTGGCATAAGTGCATCCGGTGTTACATGTTTCTTTGTTAAAAAAATGTATTGGTGATTCAGCTGTTGTTATTCCTTTAGAAAGTACAGGTGTTCAGGATAGCCTTACTTTCTAAGAAGTTCCAGTTGAGATTCTAGATTATCAGATTCATAGACTAAGGAACAAAGAAGTTCCCTTGGTTAAAGTTCTATGGAAAAATCAATCCATTGTGGGAGCTACTTGGGAAGCTGAAGCAGATATGCGTACCAAGCACCCTTATCTTTTCTCCACAAAATTAGATTCAGCTTGA
>NW_025860475.1:0-2293 GCF_002878395.1 Capsicum annuum
CATGTTGACATAGGCGGCACCTAACCTATCGCCTAAGTGAGGCACTGAGCATAGGTAATGGCATAGGATGCGCCTAACCTATCACCTATGTTGACATAGGCGGGGACTAACCTATCGCTTATGTGGACATAGGCGACCCCTAACGTATCGCCTAAGTGAGGCAGTGAGCATAGGCAATGACATAGGCAGCGCCTAACCTATCACCTATGGTGACATAGGCGGCGCCTAACCTATCACCTATATTGACATATGCGATACCTAACCTATCGTCTAAACAAGGTAGTGAGCATAGGCAATGGCGTAGGTGGCACCTAACCTATCGCCCATGTTCACTTAGGCGGCACATATCCTACCTTCTATGTTGACATCGGCAGTTCCTAATCTATCACGTAAGTGCAACTGTGAGCATAGGGAATGGTAAATGCAGCGCCTAAGTTATCGCATATGTTGATATAGGCGGCACCAAACCTATCGCCTATATTGATATAGGCGGCGCCTAACCTATCACCTAAGTGAGACAGTAAGTAGAGGCAATGTCATTCGCAATGCCTAACCAATCTCCTATGTTGACATAGGCGGTGCCTAACCTATCGCCTAACTGAGGCAGTGAGCATAGGCAATAGCATAGGCGGCGCCTAACCAATTGCCTATTTTGACATAGGCGATGCCTAACGTATCTCCTATGTTGACATAGGCGGCGCCTAACCTATCGCCAATGTTGACATAGGCGGTGCCTAACCTATCACCTAAGTGAGGCAGTGAGCATATGCAATGGCATAGGCGGCGGCTAACCTATCGCTTATGTTGACATAAGCGGTGCCTAACCTATCTCCTATGTTGACATAGGTAGCGCCTAACCTATCCCCTAAGTGAGGCAGCGAGCATAGGTAATGGCATAGGTGGTGCCTAACCTATCACCTATGTTGACATAGGCGGCGCCTAACCTATCGCCTATGTGAGGCAATGATCTTAGGCAATGACATAGGAGGTGCCTAATATTTCTCCTATGTTGACATAGGCGGTGCCTGAACTATCACATAACTGAGGCAGTAAGCATAGGCAATGTCATAGACGGCGCCTAACCTATTGCCTATGTTGGCATAGGCGGTGCCTAACCTATCACCTAAGAGATACAGTAAGCATAAGAAATGGCATAGGTAGCACCTAACCTATCGCCTATATTGACATAGGCAGCGCCTAACCTATCGCCTATATTAACATAGGTTGCGCCTAACCTATCTCCTATGTTGACATAGGCGGCACCTAATCTATCGCCTAAGTGAGGCAGTGAGCATAGGCAATGGCATAGGACGCGCCTAACCTATCGCCTATATTGACATAGGCTGCGCCTAACCTATCCCATAAATGAGGCAGTAAGCATAGGCAATTGCATAGGCGGCGCCTAACCAATCGCCTATGTGGACATACGCGGCACCTAACGTATCGCCTAAGTGAGGTAGTGAGCATAGGAAATGGAATAGGCAGCGCCTAACCTATTGCCTATGTTAACGTAGGCGGCGCGTAACATACCGCCTATGTTGACATAGGCGTGGCCTAACCTATTAGCTAAGTAAAGCAGTGAGCATAGGCAATGGCATAGGCGACGCCTAATGTATCGCATAAGTGAGGCAGTGAGCATAAGCAACGGCATAGGCAGCGCCTAACCTATCGCCTATGTTGACGTAGTCAACGCCTAACCTACCACCTAGGTTGACATAGGCGGGGCCTAACCTATTGTCTAAGTAAAGCAGTGAGCATAGGAAATGGCATAGGTGGCGCCTAACCTATCGGCTATGTTGACATAGGCGCCACCTAACCTATCTCCGATGTTGACAAAGGTAGCACCAAACCTATCGCATAAGTGAGGCAGTGAGCATTACTAATGGCATAGACAGTGCCTAACCTATCGCCTTTGTTGATATAGGCGGCATCTAACCTATCACATATGTTGACATAGGTGGCGCCTAACCTATCGGCTATGTGGAAAAAGGCGGTGCCTAACATATTGCCTAAGTGAGGGAGTGAGCATAGGTAATGGCATAGGCAGTGCCCAAGTTAACACTTATGTTGACATAGGCGGTTCCTAACCTATCGACTATGTTGACATAGGTGGCGCCTAACCTATCGCCTTTGTTGACATAGGCGACGCCTAACCTATTATCTATGTGAGGCAGTCAACATAGACAAAGCATAGGTGGCACCTAACCTATCACTTATGCTGACATAGGCGGCACCTAACCTATCTCCTATGTTGACAAAGGCAGCACTTAACCTATCGCCTAAGTAAGGCGGT
>NW_025860476.1:0-2008 GCF_002878395.1 Capsicum annuum
TGTTCAAGATATTCCATTCATCCAGGATCAACCAAAATGTATCAAGATTTGAAAGATATGTATTGGTGGAATGACATGAAGAAGAGCATTACAGAATTTGTAGCTGAATATCCAAATTGTCAAAGACTTAAAGTTGAGAACCAAAAACCCGGAGGTTATATGCAATGCATTGATCTTCCAAGCTGGAAGTGGGACATGATCAATATGGATTTTGTTATTGGTTTACCTCGTACATCCCGAAAGTTTGATTCTATATGGGTGATTGTTGATAGGCTTACCAAATCTGCACATTTCCTACCAGTTAGGACCACTTACACAGTTGAAGAGTACGCGAAGCTGTACATTAAAGAGATAGTCCGATTATATGGAGTGCCAATCTCTATTATATCAAATCGGGAAACCCAATTTATCGCAAACTTTTGGAAGTCTTTTCAGAGGTGTTTGGGAACACAAATGAAGTTGAGTACAACTTTTCACCCTCAAACAGATGGACAATCAGAATGTACAATCCAAACACTTGAAGATATGCTACGAGCTTGTGTAATAGATTTTAAGGGCCACTGGGATGATCATTTACCTCTTATTGAGTTTGCCTACAATAATAGCTATCATTCAAGTATCAAAATGGCACCATATAAAGCTTTATATAGAAGGAAGTGTAGATCACCAATAGGATGGTTCGAAGTGGGTGAAACTCTTTTGTTCGAACCGGATCTTGTTTATTAAGCCATAGATAAGGTTAAAGTAATTCAGCAACGATTGAAAATAGCCCAAAGTCGACACAAGTCATATGCGGATAGTAGAATGAGAGGGCTAGAGTTTTCTATAGGTGATTGGGTATTTTTGAAGGTATCACCAATAAAAGGGGTAATGAGATTTGGAAAGGAAGGGAAGTTGAGTCCACGTTATATAGGCCCGTATAAGATCACTCGAAGGTTTGGACAAGTTGTATAAGAATTAGAGCTACCCCAAGAGATCTCATCAGTACATTCGGTATTTCATGTGTCAATGCTTCAAAAGTGCATTGGAGATCCATCACATATCACTTCTACTGAGGATGTGCAAATTGCGGAAGATCTTACCTATGAGGAAGTGCCTATTGCTATTCTAGATCGCATAGCATCGGTGAAAGTACGTTGGAGAAATCGTCAAAGGGAAGAGATTACATGGGAAGCTGAGGAAACAATGAAATCTAAGTACCCTCATTTGTTCAAAGATGAAGTGGAAGTTCAAGAACGGAGTTAGAATATTAACAAGTAAGTTTTTTTTTATATATGCATACTATTTATGTGATGATGTGAATGTTAATGATGGACTTGAACTTGTTTTGGTTGAATGACTACGCTAACATTCGAGGACGAATGTCCTAAAGGGGGGAAGGATGTAACACCCCGTATTCAAGTACGTGTATTGGCATATTCAAGTACATGTATTGGTCTTATTTATATGGAATTAGTTTTTTTTTCTTTATACCAGAATTTGCCCGTCGATGGTTCCATGTGAAGGTTATTGAATAAGCTTTCCAATGATATAAAGATTTCCAAAAACGGATAGGTTTCGGATATAATCGAGCATGTTCAAAACTATAAAACGGTGGACGGGATATTTGGGAATAGTAAATGTGCAGGAAAATTTCCTGCACACAAACTACTAAGGCCAGCCAATTTTTTGGGTCAACTTCGAACAATCATAACTCCCTTAATATAATGAACTGGGAGAGATACGACCTCTCAAAATAGATTTTTAGGGTCAATTTCAAACAACTATAACTCCTTGTACAGGACGAACTGGATGGCCTACTTTATATGAAATGAAATCCCTTTGAATTATCTTTCCAACTATACCAATTTCACCCAAATCCAATACCGGATCAAAGAGTTATGGTCGATCTACTTTAGCTTGTCAAAACAGTCCACCAAAGGACAGATTTGGCATTATTTAAATTTTAAAGGCATTTTGGTCATTTCCTATTATATTATGGACGGGAATATGTGTATATATACATGTA
>NW_025860477.1:0-1849 GCF_002878395.1 Capsicum annuum
TTTTTTTTTAGTTTTGATGTGATTTCAGGAGCCTTCCCAAAGCATAGGGCGAATAAATGGAAAACCAAGCAACAAGGTAAAGAAATTGAAAGTTAAACAGATTGAAAAATAGCAAGTCAGGAGCCCGCCTGTAGAACAGGGTGAAGAAGTTGAAAGCATGACAACAAGTTGATGAAATAGCAAGTCAGGAACCCGCCTAGAGAATAGGGTGAAAAAAATGAAAAGTCAAGCAACAAAGTGAAGAAGTTGAAAGTCAAGCAACAAGGTGAAGAAGTTGAAAACAAAGCAACAATGTGAAAATTTGAAAGTTAGCAGATTGAAAAATATCAAGTCAGGAGCCCGCCTGAAGAATAGGGTGAGGAAATTGAAAGTTAAGCAACGAGGTGAAACAATTGAAAGCCAAACAATAAGTTGATGAAATTGAAAGTCAGGAGCCCGCCTGAAGAATAGGGTAATGAAACTCAAGTCAAAAGTCCAGAAGAAGTTGCACAGATAGGATTTTGTAATTTCATTTATGTTTTTAACTTGTAATTTTCATTTTTGATATAATAACAGAGCCACGGACTGGAATCTCGACGGAACCTCACTCGACTCTCCAACTCGGCATAGTCCTTCTCTTTGCAATCCTTTGAAATACCCGTAACTTGATTCTCTCATAACTTGGGTAGGTAGGATATCTTAAGTCAAGACCCGGTTGCCCCTCTTTCTGTTTCTTTCTTTGAATAATGGTCGGGTCAAAATTTATTCTCGCTGTCTACTTCTTTATCTGAAAACACTTCGTGTTTACATTCAAAGGGGGCATGATGTAGACACGTAATTTTGTCCCTCCGAAAGATATTTTTTGACTATTTACCTTATTCTACCGTGCATCATCATCCGTATGATAATTTTTCTGCAAAAAGACAAAAATAACAAACCAACAACCTACCCTATCAAATGCCAACACCTCACCACCCCTCCATTTCTTGTCCACAAAGGCAAAAAGGATAAACATACACTAAAAAGGGGGTCCCATAAGGGAACCTTCCAGGAAGGTACCAAGAACCCTTTTGTTTTTCATTTTTATACATACAGGGGTCCTTCTCCATTTTTTTCTCTCACATACACACACTAAAACACCCACTTCATCATCAACACCACTCAAAAATCTATGGAATAGATATTCACATCCACCATTAACACCACACGGCACCTCACAAAACCAATCTCTCCACCATTAGCGCACACAACTCACATCACTCTCACGTTCTACATGAAACCACACACATACACTCACGAAAAATAGATTGAGGAAGAGGGGGAAATAATGATTGAGAACCAGTAAAAATGGATGAAAGATAGAGGGATTCAAACGAAAAGGGTAGTGAGAGTTGAGAGAACACGAGTTTCATGGTTTGGTTACTGCTCCAGCGACAGATTCACTGAAAACGCATCTGAGCTATCACAAATCCATTCAAAAATCCATCGGATACGTCCTAACTAGTATTTCCTTGTCGTTCGATCATCGTCGGAGTTGACCGGAGCTGAGGCAACGCAAAACCTTCGTACAGACCTCAATCTGATTTCAATTCCATCCATTCTTGTTGGATTCCGGTTCGGGTTCTCTTATTCTCACTATTGTCAGTTCGAGGTGGGGGTGGGTCCTTCGGAATCCGATCTGGATCTTCTTGTTTTGCTATTCTCAGTTCTGAGTTGGAATGGTTCTTCACTGTTGAAGCTTGTCGGAGCTTCGTTTGAACCTGTGACAGTCCATCCCAATGACCATAGCATCATTTGCCGGTGAAACTCGTAACTCCATTGACGTGAATGGTTTTGAGTTCGATCGAGTTGGCGGGTTCATGTTGAATTC
>NW_025860478.1:0-1635 GCF_002878395.1 Capsicum annuum
TGGCTGCGTATAGGTTGAAAGACCTTGCTTATGATTGAGTTTTTTCTTGGAGGAAAGGTAGAGGTGAGGGAGCTAGCCCTACGACTTGGCAAGAGTTCCAGGATGAATTCCTGGATAAGTTTCCCTTTAAAGATGAGGGAGGTAACGGTGGAAAAGTTTATGAACCTGCGACAGGGCTCTATGACTGTTAGGGAGTACTGTCTAAAGTTCAATCTATTGGCCAAGTATGCTCCTGACTTAGTGGCTGATAATCGGGCTAGTATGAGTAAATTTATGACTGGAGTGTCTAGTTATGTGGTTAAGGAGTGTAGGTCTGCTATGATGAATAGTGAGATGAATCTTTCTAGGCTGATGACTCATGCCCAATAGATTGAGGTAGACAAGATTAAGGAGAGAGATAAAATGAGAGGGAATAAGAGAGCTGTCCGAGCAGCACGGATAGGGTTAGACTAGATCGCAGGGAGGGAGTCTCCCTCAGTATCAAGATCATTCATCTATGCCAGCACCATCATCTGCTAGTGTGCCTAGAGGTAGGCAGGAGCAAGGTAGTAAGTCATATGCATCCAGGTCCCAGTATAGTGCTGGCAGTAAGCCAAATTATCCCCTGTGTCCTAAGTGTGGTAGGGCTCATTTGGGTGAGTGTTGGGGTAAGAAGAGGGGTTGTTTTCACTGTGGTGATATGGGTCATAGAGTTAGAGATTGTCCACAGAATGGACAAGGACATCGTGACTATCGCCCTCAGACCCAGACTCAGACTATTAGTGCTTCAGTTCCAGCGACTCGCCCAGCCCCAGCTCAGGGTGCCTCTTCTAGCAATGCTGGCGGGCAGCGCTAGAATAGATTCTATGCTTTACCATCCAGCCAGGAATAGGAGGACTCTTCCGATGTTGTTACTGGTATGCTTCGTATATTTCAGTTTGATATGTATGCTTTGTTGGATCTGGATCCAGTTTCTCATATGTTACACCTTTGATTGCTATGAATTTTGAAATGAGTTCTGAGATTATTCCTGAGCCTATCCTAGTTTCTACCCCAGTGGGTGATTCGATGGTTGCCCAGAAAGTGTATAAAAAGTTTCCTGTTGCCGTTCTTCATAGAGTCTTGTTGGCTGATCTGATTGAGTTAGACATGGTAGATTTTGATGTGATTTTGGGTATGGACTGGCCGTATTCTTTTTATGCCTCTATTGATTGTCAGACCCGAGTGGTCAAGTTTCAATTTCCAGGTGCATCCGTGTTTGAGTGGTCTGGGAATTCTGTGTCACCCGGAAGTCATTTTATCTCTTACCTCAAAGCTAGAAAGCTTATTTCCAAGGGGTGTATTTACCATTTGGTTAGAGTCAAAGACACTAAGTTTGAGACTCCAACTCTCCAGTCTGTTAACATCGTCAATGAGTTTTCTGATATCTTTTCGGATGATCTTCCAGGGATACCTCCTGATAGAGAGATAGAGTTTGGGATTGATCTTATTCCCGATACTCAGCCCATTTCTATTCCTTCTTATCGTATGGCCCCTGCAGAACTTAAAGAGTTAAAAGAGCAATTCAAAGATCTACTAGATAAGGGTTTCATAAGGCCTAGTATTTCTCCTTGGGGTGCTCCTGTGTTGTTTGTGAGAAAGAAAGATGGCTCTTTG
>NW_025860479.1:0-2846 GCF_002878395.1 Capsicum annuum
TCTACTTGTTCAACTTTATATAAGTTTAAGTGTACGCCTACTTGTGCACACCCCAAATTGGAAGACACAAATACTAGTTGGGTCAAGTTAAGCATCCAGTACCTCAAACTATGGCTAAAGTTTCTACGACACGCTCCAACTTCACAGGAGTCATCCTTTTGTGCTAACATGATACCTTTATTACATAGAATTGGACCCACATCAGCTAAAAAGGTTGACAAAAAGTGTCACGTCAGCTAAAAAAATTGACAAAAATAGCTAAAATTTAGTTCAGAGATAATACATAAAACCCCATGAAGTTAAAGTATATCGTAGTAAATTTAATCATAGTTCAGAAGGTACTAGATGTTTTACTCGTCTTTTCTTGAAAACCAAATAAAATGTTAATGTACCTTGTAAACAGTTCCATATCCACCTTTTCCAAGCTCATTTTCAACTGAAAAATTATTTGTAGCTTCCTTCATCTCATCAAAACTATATACTTGCAAAGTTCTTGTTTCTTCATCTCCTTTTTCTTCATTATTTTCACTTCCAATTTTGTTCCTTGCCATTCTCTCTGTCTCCGATAAATATTCAATCAAACACCGACACATATTAAAAAGAATAAAGAAAAGAAGATGGGACTTTTCATATGCACCCACAGTGTGACACGTAAGAAAAGATCAATAACTGTTTATAACAGACTCATAAGAAAAGAATGACACGTAAATAAAACATAAAAGAGGATTAAAAATTAAAGAATTACCTTTAAATTTGAGTACTTTTCTCCTTTTAAGATGCCATAGTGTAAAGACAAGCAACAACAACATCAATAGACATCCCATTGGAATCAAAATGATGATCAGTTGATTGAGTTTTTTCTTCTTTTGCATACCAATTGACTGATCACTAGCTGCCCCTTCTTGTAAATCTTTAACTTCTAACAATTGAAAAAAAAAATGTTGAGACACAAACTATGTTGACCCAACATTGGATAACCAAGAATTGAGATGGATATAACTCTAATATCATAATAAGAATTGAAAGTTGGGTCGCACAACCCAAAAGGTAGCTCATGAAGCCAAGCCACAGGTAGATCTAAGATTTGAAATTAAGTTGCTACAACAATCTCAAGTTAATATGCAACAGTTTAATATCTATGAACATTTAATGAAGTTCTTAATATATATCCAGGGATCTAGACAGAAGATGTTAGGTTGTACTGAACTCGTATATTGTACTCTAGATTCAACTCAGCATATAAAGGGACCAATTACCTGCTGCAGCGGCCTGAGATAGAACAGAATTCCAGTCATATAAGACTTGCCATACCACATAGCCTCCCAAATTCCTCTCTTTTGCATAAGAAACTTTGGTTTTAACTGCCTCAACATCATCAAAACCAACCCAACTTGTCCCAATAGAGACATAATTCATCACATAAGTTGAATTATACAATGAATTATTAGCGCGATACTTTATCACATTTCTCTTGATATCATTGAAGCTCAATATACTATTTATACTCACGAACGCCTCAGTTCCAGCCTCAGTACCATATGAATAATCTTTCGGCCCTGGACCTGTACCCATCGCGCCAATTTGGTTGTTTTTTTGACTAACCAATGTCCACACATAGCCAAAAAATGGCAATCCTAAAACAAGATTTTGACTAGGAAAACCAGATTTGATCCAAGCATTGATACCATAATCAGTGTTCAAATCACTATTTGGATCATACAATGCAGCAACAGGAGATGTGTTATTTGTTGTCCCTGGTTCATAGTAATCAAATGCAAATACATGTAACCAATCCAAATTTTTCCTCATCGACTCAATTGGATAACTCAAAGCTTCAATCCAAGGTGTGTATTTACCAGCCATTGTTAATAAAAGTCGCAGCTTTTTCACCTGTTTGGACTCAAGATCAATAGCTACTCTCCAATCATCCAAAAGGGTAGCCAAATTCGACATTTCTTGGGACGAACTAGGCCAAAACCAGCAGAAATCAAGGCCATCAAAACCATACGATCGCGCGATAGTGATGGATGATTCAATGAAGTATTTTCTTCCAGGGAAGTATGTGTTAGACATCAGTAATTCCATAGTAGATGAACTAGTAGATTGGCCTGGTCCACCAATTGATAAAATTGTTTTGAGTGTTGGATTTTTTCTCTTGACAATGCTATTGAAGTTTTTGATTTGCTCATCATTATCATCTGATATTATGACAAACATTTGATCTGTTGATATGTTGAAGTTAAGATCAACAAAGCCATAGATTAGATGAGTATAAAGAGTTGAATTTATGCTTTGTATATTGGGAGGATTTAGTGTATCATATTGCCAATAACCAACTTTTATCCATGCTATTGATTTGTGTAGTTGGAATTGAAGAATTATGATGAAGAAAAGAAGAATGGCAATGTCTTTGAATGCCATAGAAGAGGTACAAGAATGAAGTACATTAAATTAACTCTGCAGAGAAGCATTTAACTTATATCATTGATTTGTTGACCACCAAGCAAAGGAGGAGCGGGGATTTATGCCGAGGGGGTTCAAAATCTGAAGAAAAGTTCACCGAAAGTGGTTCAACATCTATAATATATACATAAAAATCATTTTAATCATATATTAATAATATAATTTGTCGTCCAAGAGAGGTTTGAACGAATCCCTATTACTAGGCTGGCTCTGCCTCTGCTGTCAAGAGTTAGTAGGAGATTGGATGGAATTCTTTCACCATTTTCGAGAATGAAAAAAAGGCATAATATAATAACAGACACTCAAATTTGACATTAGCTGATAAGTAAACTCTCCAACTTTGACTATGCACGTCTAGACAAAGCATACTCTAACTTACCAAA
>NW_025860480.1:0-1925 GCF_002878395.1 Capsicum annuum
TTTCTCTTTGATGAATCTTGTGCCGCCATCAAGCTTCCTTCTTTATCTTGGTGAACTTGTGTTTGGTTCTTATGACACAAGAAGAAATTTTGAATAATATGTCTATGCTCTTCATCACAGTAGCCATATTGCAAATTACATTTTCAATGTTCCCTCTTTTAGTTATTAAACACATGATTATGTTGATGAAAAAAAAGGTGAAAAAAATTGAAAAGGAGAAAAAGATATATACTAATAGAAAATGAAGAAGGAGAAATGGAAATGAACATCCAACAACTCTATAGATTATTGTTATTTATAGACTAGTAAAATAGGACGTGCTTCGCACGGTTTTTAACCATATTAATAACTTCAAATTTATTAGAAATAGAATAGATGAAAATTTTTAGGTACATCCATATGCTAACTATTTTTTATATATAATTTATATCTTTTTCACATATATGTTTTTTGTATTGATGTGACTTTGATGTTTGAAAAATCTTTATAATTAATCTCGATTGAGATATATTTTTGAAGGTGTAATAATTATTTAAGTTGTAAACTTTGTACTGTGCACAAATTCTAATGTACTTATATGCTTTCAGTTCGATTCATAGAAGGTTACTAAATGAATGATAGAAAATTATCTATCTTTTAACAAAAGATGATGATGATGAGACTAACGTTTGGCTAATTTTCTTATTTTAATATATACATTCATACATACATATATATATATATATATATATATAAGGGTTATCATTTGCATTCAATGTGGAGAGAAATCGTTTGGATTGACTTGTGTGTGAATAACTAAAAACTGTAATAATACATCGATTAAAATTGCCCTAAATAAATTTCATTAAATCTTAGCTAATGAAATATTTACAATACTAATAAGGTAAGCACTCATATATTGTTTGCACTATGAACTTCAAAAGATAATTTTTTTTTCATTTTATTTAAAATCATAATACATTATTATATTTTTTGCTTAATCACATATAAAACAAATTTTACAATCCTCAACTCTAATTATTAAATGATACAAAATAAAGACAGCTATTAAACAATAAAAATAAAATAAGATAGATATTAAACTACAAAAATAAAGTAACATATTCAATGTAATTTTACAAGTACATTCTGAAAAAAGTAAAATCGAATATTGATAATATAAGTTGACTATTTACATTTATCTAACATTATGACTCATTTGAAATTTTGAAGTCAAAATTTTTAATACCATTTGCTCCAATTGATCATTTGCATCTCATAATTGCTTCTCTATTATCCGTGGCCGATGATCTCCTTTGAATTTCTCAAGTCAAATCAATATTTCTCAAGTCAAATCAATAACAAATACATAAATTATATTTTTCTTATTAATCGAGGAATATGAAGAAACATAAAATTTAAAATATTCATTATCATAATTTTATTAAGAATTAAGAGGTAGTATAAATGTAGACTTCATGTTGAAGGCACTTGTGAAAATTTTAAATCATTTTAACATTCTAAACTTTAAATTGGGAAGATTAACTTTGACAGAAAAAAAACAAAAGAAAAAATGTAACAAAACATTTTAAAGAACATATAAAAGAGTGAAAGGAAAAGTAAAGAAGTTGGAAAAAAAATAATGTCAACACTAATTTCGCTCTTCTTCTTAGGTTTGTTATGCTATTCTGATAACTTCTTAATTTTTTTCCTTTTTTATTATTATTTTTACTGTTTTACTCTTACTTGATTGATATTCGTTTTTTCCTAATTTTATGAAATAATATGTCCTTTCAATTCATAAAATCGATTTTTACTTATTCTTTTCCTAATTTGATCTGAATTTTAAGAATAAATATATTGATTCTTTCTTCAAATAATTCTTCTTACCTTTTGAAACTTTCATTACTCTTCCTATAAATTCCTCAATCAAAGTAAAAAAAAAA
>NW_025860481.1:0-2107 GCF_002878395.1 Capsicum annuum
GAATTGTTCTAAATTACATCTTGAAAGCATGATATGAAATTTCTTGATTTATGCGATGATTTGATTACAATTTCGATTTCAAAAGAGAGAGGATTGTTTATGTTGATGAATGTTGAAAATATTCATATAATGAAAGAGTGCATGATTTTTCCAAAAACACATGACCACCATATGTTTGAATAATCTCAGCATAGTTTTGACTTGTGTTTTCAGAACATGGAATCTTTTATACTGGTTGCATGTTTGGGTGGTCTGAGCTGTGTTTTAATGAAAGAATTATGCATGTTGCATTATGGCTCAGAAATAGGACTTGCAAGTCTTGGTGTGACGACACCAATTCAAATTATGCCATGATAATTCAGAACAGAATAGAATGCATGTTTGAAATCAGACTTTTCAGATGTTGAAAATAGAAAAATGCATGATTTAGAACAGGATAAAATTGGACATTAAGAGAGCTTAGGTGGTTCCCCAAAGAAGGCATGGGTTCAAGCAACTCATTTCCCAAAACATTTTTTGATCCGGGTTTATTATATTACACTGGCCTAGAGCCTTGTGGCGTATCAGACTCAGACACTCCAACCCTTACGGCACACTCGGGTTGGGGGCTTCCCCACCTAGTCAATGGCGGATTCCATATAGTCCGTGGAATATCGACTTGTAGGGAAGTGCCACCTAACTCAGAAGTAATACAAAGATCAGACATTGCATTGACAAGAATGATTTATGATTTTCAGAAAGTGTCTATGTATTTTAGAACTATTTCATGCATGATATTTTGAAAAATTGCTCTCCAGCTATTTTATTTATATAAAAGCTTATTTTGGATTACTTTGCGTACTAGTACATCTTTATTGACCCCCTCTCCTCCTTCCAGGTTCTGAGGCTCAGTCTAGCAGTCCAGAAAGACAGTAGATTTTTATCAGATAGAGTTGCAATGTCTAATTGGTGAGCCTTCTCTATTCCAGAAGGCCTGGTTACTTTCAGACAACTATTATTAGATATGATTTTGGTATACTGGAGGCCTTGTCCCAGTTTTCAAATTATGTTGGTGATCATGTAGTAGAGCTTTCGCAGACGGTTTCCAGACGTTGATAGATGGTTTTGGATTGTCCTTCTCTATGATTTAATTTATATCAGTTTTATGACCATGATTCCGTTTTGCTGAAATCTCCGCATTTCCTTATTTGTGTATGAATAGTGTGTATGATTTCAAGTTAGAAGGGTATCCGGGCTTTCATAGTTTGGGATGTCTGTCACGGCCAGGGTTGTGATAGTCTTCAAGTTAGGGAACTCGAAGACTTGGGAACACTTATCATGGGAAGATTTGTGTTTTTATAGTTATATGTGTTAGAAGTTTTAATTCCTAGTTTACAAGAAGTCTTGTAATTTTGTTGATTATTGTGGCTCAAGAGTTATAGTAAAGTTGGGGTTAAATCCTATAGAGGTATAGGTCGTGGTTTTTTACACCTTTTTTGAGCCGGGTGTTTTCCACGTAAAACCACTGTGTTTAGCTTTTACTTCTGTGAACCACGTTTACTTACTTGTTCCACAGATAGGCAACCAGTAGAGTATAATATTAAAATCAGTAGGACACGCACTCTAACATGTTGCAACTAGAAATTGATAAATTCCATATGTTGTTAAGAAAAGAAAAAAAAATTTATATTTATGTAGTAAAGACAATGTAAAGAATGCCTACATGACCGAGAAGGTTAAGGTTATGATCTTGATGGAAAATTCCTTCAATCTCTACTAACAAGACGCCAAAGTTAAACACCTGATTTTACTGAGACAATTCCATTTGCTGAATATTCTGGGACATGTAGCCACTTTGCAAAACAAGGCCACGAAAATAAATTAAAGTGAGTCTATGTGAGAGTAAGTTTTACTTATGGTATGGCGACTGTTACCGTGTCCCAACCACACCACTTTTGTTTGCATCCATCTCATTCCCTCCAAAATATCTATCCATGCCGAAGTCTGATATCTTTGAATTCATTTCTAGGTCTAGCAAACATTTCTTTCCATAGTCGAGAATCTTGATAGAGATACAATATGCCACAAGCATTTCCATTTATGATGTCAAAATGCTTTGGCTAATCAA
>NW_025860482.1:0-1190 GCF_002878395.1 Capsicum annuum
GAATTGGACCCCGCCAAGGTAAAATCTATTCGAGAATTGCCACCTCCAAAGAATAAAACTGAGTTCATGAGTTTTCTTGGAAGGCTGAATTATATAAGCAGATTCATCGCTCAGCCCAGCACTACATGTGAACCGATATTTAAGTTGCTAAAAAAGGATGCTGCTATCCAATGGACAGACGAATGTCAAGAATCATTTGATAAGATTAAAGAATATTTGGGAAATCCTCCTGTGCTGGTCCCACCGGAACCTGGTAGGCCTTTATTTCTATATCTGTCAGTGATGGACAATTCTTTTGGTTGTGTTTTAGGACAGCATGATATCACAGGCAAAAAGGAACAAGCAATCTATTATTTGAGCAAAAAGTTCAGGAGTTAGGAGGTAAATTATACTCTTTTAGAAAAGACATGTTGCGCCCTAACTTGGATTGCTCAGAAGTTGAAGCACTATCTTTCGTCCTACACAACCTACCTCATATCTCGAATGGATCCTTTAAAGTATATTTTTCAAAAACCTATGCCCACAGGCAGATTGGCGAAGTGGCAGATTTTACTTACAGAATTCGACATTGTGTATGTTACGCGTACCGCTATGAAAGCGCAAGCATTGGCCGATCATTTGGCAGAGAACCCAGTTGACAATGATTATGAGCCTTTGCAAACTTACTTTCCTGATGAAGAGATAAATTCAATTGAGAAGGAAGTTCAAGATGATATGTATGCATGGAAATTATATTTTGATGGGGCAGTCAATGTCAAAGGAGTAGGAATTGGGGCGGTTCTTGTCAAAGGAGTACTTTCCGGCCACAGCACGACTCCGTTTCTTTTGTACTAATAACACAACAGAATATGAAGCTTGCATCATGGGGTTAAATATGGCAATAAATCTGGATGTGCACAAGCTAGTGGTGTTGGGAGATTTCGAATTACTCATTCGACAAATTCAAGGTGAATGGGAAACGAGAGATATCAAGCTCATTCCATACAAACAGTTCATAGAGGACCTTAGCAAAAGGTTCAAGTCTATCGAGTTTAGATATATTCCCAGATCCCATAGTGAGCTGGCTGATGCCCTGGCTACCCTAGCTTCCATGCTCCCGTACCCAGGAAATACGTATCTCGACCCATTAGAGATACAGATACGAGATCAACATGGTTATTGCAATATAATTGATGCAGAACCAGATAATG
>NW_025860483.1:0-1323 GCF_002878395.1 Capsicum annuum
TCCATCAAGATCTGGTGATATCCGGCATAACAATCCATGAAAGATTGGATCTCATGTTTAGCACAATTATCAACAAGGATATGAATATTCGGTAGCGAAAAGTTATCTTTAGGGCTTGCTCTGTTCAAATCCCTATAATCAACACAAACTCTGATTTTGCCATCTTTCTTTGGTACGGGAACCACATTAGCCAACCATGTGGTGTACTGAGCGACCCTGATCACGTTCGCATTCAATTGCTTCATGATTTCCTCTTTGATTTTATCCCTCACGTTAGTTTTAAACTTTCTTTGCTTTTGGTGGACCGGTGAAAAATTAGGGTATGTAGGCAGTTTGTGGACTACCAAATCCGTGCTTAGACCCAGCGTATCATCATAAGACCAAGCAAAGATATCTTTATACTCGATCAAAATCTGAATAATATCATTCTTGATATTCCGATCCGCATGAATACTTATTTTTATTTCTCTAACCTCCTTACCAGTTCCCAAATTTATTATCTCAGTGTCATTTAAATTGGGTTTGGGCTTATCCTCAAATTGATCCAATCCTTTTTTGACTTCCTTATCAGCTTCACCTTCAACGTATTCATCTACCGTTTGGTTTGCTAATTCGAGATTAGACAACTTTTTAGGATCTAAATGTGAACTCCACGTACATGCCATGTTATCGAAGCCAGTATTAACATAACTGAAATAAGATAAAGAAAGTAAAAATTAAAAGAGGGAAGAAAAGATAAATTTACTAGAAAACTTGAATTTCATTTAGTTGAATCAGAAAGGATAAGAGGGTTAACATGAAAGCAGAGCAACTAAACTATGTGGACTACAACCCTGAGAATAGTCAAAAATACAAAAGAAAGAAAAATGAAACAACAAAATAAACTACCAAAACTCCTTCCTTATGGGGAAAGGAGTGGCTTCCCAGTTAGTGAGCTTGATATTTGGCCCGACGAACTACACATCTGCATGGCTAGGGCCTTCACCCATCTGAACCATGTTTATTTCATAAAACATTTCCTTGAGACCTTGACATATTTCATCCACATCCTTGTTAGCATATGGATATTGATTTTCTTTCTTTTGAGCTTTCGTGAAAGATTAGCTAATGTGTGGAACCGGACTTGTCAATTTCAAAGCCTTCTTCTTCTGCTCTTTTACCCATTTTCTATCTACCGCAGTAGGCTTAAATCCTAAGCCAAAGGAGTTTTGGCTACCACATGGATCTACAGGGTTTATAATTCCTTGCAGCGAAACCCCTAATCCTTTTCCCGGTTCATAACCATTTTGTAGCATTTGGCTAGCCACCATGATTGAAGTAGAA
>NW_025860484.1:0-2002 GCF_002878395.1 Capsicum annuum
AACATATACTTCTACTTCCTTGTGCATCATGTCATGAAAAATAATAGTCATAACTCTCATGTACGTAGCTCCCACATTCTTTAAAACAAACGGCATGACCCTGTAGCAATAAGTACCCCACGGGGTGGTGAAAATAGTCTTTTCTGTATCTGTTTCATCCATCAAGATCTGGTGATATCCGGCATAACAATCCACGAAAGATTGGATCTCATGTTTAGCACAATTATCAACAAGGATATGAATATTGGGTAGCGAAAAGTTATCTTTAGGGCTTGCTTTGTTCAAATCCCTATAATCAACACAAACTCTGATTTTACCATCTTTCTTCAATACGGGCACCACATTACCCAACCATGTGGTGTACTGAGCGACCCTGATCACGTTCGCATTCAATTGCTTCATGATTTTCTCTTTGATTTTATCGCTCACGGCAGTTTTAAACTTTCTTTGCTTTTGCTGGACGGGTGAAAAATCAGGGTATGTAGGCAGTTTGTGGACTACCAAATCCGTGCTTAGACCCGGCATATCATCATAAGACCAAGCAAAAACATTCTTATACTCGATCAAAATTTGGACAATATCATTCCTGATATTGTGATCCGCATGAATACTTATTTTTATTTCTCTAACCTCCTCACCAATTCCCAAATTTATTATCTCAATGTCATTTAAATTGGATTTGGGCTTATCCTCAAATTGATCTAATCCTTTTTTGACTTCCTTATCAGCTTCACCTTCATCGTATTCATCTACCGTTTGGTTTGCTGATTCAAGATTAGACAACTTTTTAGGATCTAAATGTGAACTCCACGTACATGCCATGTTATCGAAGCCAGCATTAACATAACTAAAATAAGATAAAGAAAATAAAAATTAAAAGAGGGAAGAAAAGATAAATTTACTAGAAAACTTGAATTTCATTTAGTTGAATCGGAAAGGATAGGAGGGTTAACATGAAAGCAGAGCAACTAAACTATGTGGACTACAACCCTGAGAATAGTCCAAAATACAAAAGAAAGAAAAACGAAACAACAAAATAAACTACCAAGACTCCTTCTTTGTGGGGAGAGGAGTGGCTTCCCAGTTAGTGAGATTGATATTTGGCCCAACGAACTGCATATCTGCATGGCTAGGGCCTTCACCCATCTGAACCATGTTTATTTTATAAAACATTTCCTTGAGACCTTGACATATTTCATCCACATCCTTGTTAGCATATGGGTATTGATTTTCTTCCTTTTGAGGTTTCATGAAAGATTGGCTAATGTGTGGAACCGGAATTGTCAATTTCCAAGCCTTCTTCTTCTGCTCTTTTGCCCATTTTCTAGCTGCTGCGGTAGGCTTAAAGCCTAAGCCAAAGGAGTTGTGGCTACCACATGGATCTACAGGGTTTATAATTCCTTCCAGCGAAACCCCTAATCCTTTTCCCGGTTCATAACCATTTTATACCATTTGGCTAGCCACCATGATTGAAGTAGAAAAGAGATGAGGCCCTGGAATCAGCGTGCCTTCCACGACTTGATCAGCTGTCACAATTTCAAAGGCTTGATAAATGAAAGATTCACAACCCCCTTTTGTTTCGATACAGGGTACAGAAGGATCTCGATGTATGGGAAGGTCATCCTCTCCATGTACAGTGATTTCCTGATTGTCGTGTTCAAACTTAACTACTTGATGCAAAGTAGAAGGTATGGCTCTGGCCGTGTGGATCCATGGTTTTCCTAAAAGTAGGTTGTAGGAAGTATCCATGTCTATTACTTGAAAGGTGATCGCAAACTCAACTGGTCCAATAACCAAAGCAAGATCTACCTCACCAATTGTGTCTCATTTTGCACCATCAAAAGCCCGAACACATACATTATTGGACCGAATCCTATCTGGGCTGATTTTTAATTTTTGCAAAGTAGAGAGAGGACAAATATCTACTCCTGAACCTTCATCGATCATTACCCCTTTTATGTAATATCCTTCGCATTTGATAGTCAGATGCAAAGCCTTGTTG
>NW_025860485.1:0-1201 GCF_002878395.1 Capsicum annuum
CATGAGGGTCTTGAACAGAAAGTCATGTCACATATTTCAGGAGGGTCTTGAACATAAAATAAATTCTAATTTTTTAGAAGGGTCCGAAACATAACGTAAAATTTCTTTTTTCAGGAGGGTCCTGAATAGAAAGTAATGTCCCATTTTACATGAGGGTCCTGAACAAAAAGAAATTTCCATTTTTCAGAAGAGTCTTGAACATAGAGTAATGTCCCACTTTCCAAGAGGGTCTTAAACATAAAGTAATGCCCCATTTTCCAGGAGGGTCCTGCACATAAAGTAATGCCCTATTTTCCAGGAGGGTCCTGCACATAAAGTAATGCCCCATTTTACACGAGGGTCCGAAACTTAAAGTAAATTCACATTTTCCAGGGTCCTGAACATAAAGTAAATTCCAATTTTCCAGGAGGCTTCTAAATATAAAGTAAATTCCCATTTTCCAGAAGGGTCTTGAACATAAAGTAAATTTCCATTTTTCAGGAGGGTACTGAACATAAAGTAAATTCTCATTTTCCAGGAGGGTCCTAAGAATCAAGTAACCATTTTACAGGAGGGTCCTAACATAAAAGAAATTTCCATTTTCCAGGAATGACCTAAACAGAAAGTGATGTCCTATTTTCAAGAAGGGTCCTGAACATAAAGTAAATTCTCATTTTTCAGAAGGGTCCTGAACGTAAAGTAAATTCCCTTTTTTCAGAAACGTACTAAACAAAAAGTAATGTCCTATTTTCCATGAGAGTCTTGAACAGAAAGTCATGTCACATATTTCCGGAGGGTCCTGAACATAAAATAAATTCTAATTTTTTAGAAGGGTCCGAAACATAACGTAAAATTTCTTTTTTCAGGAGGGTCCTGAATAGAAAGTAATGTCCCATTTTACATGAGGGTCCTGAACCGAAAGAATGTCCTATTTTCCAGGAGGGTTTTGAACATAAAATAAATTCTCATTTTCTAGGATGGTCCTGAACATAAAGTAAATTCTCATTTTCAGGAAGGTCCTGAACATAAAGTAAATTCCCATTTTTCAAGAGGGTCCTGAACATAAAGTAATGCCTCATTTACCAGAAGGGTCCTGAATATAAAGTAATGCCCTATTTTCCAGGAGGGTCCTAAACATAAAGTAATGTCTCATTTTTCAGGAGGGTCCTGAACAGAAAGTAATGTCCTATTTTTCAGGAGGGTCCTGAACATAAAGTAATGT
>NW_025860486.1:0-2710 GCF_002878395.1 Capsicum annuum
TTCAGGACCCTCCTGAAAAATGGGATTTTACTTTATGTTCAGGACCCTCCTAAAGAATGGGATTTTACTTTCTGTTCAGGACCCTCCTGAAAAATGGAATTTTACTTTATGTTCAGGACCCTCCTGAAAAATGAGATTTTATTTTCTGTTCAGGACTCCCCTGAAAAATGAGATTTTACTTTATGTTCAGGACCCTCCTGGAAAATGGGACAACACTTTTAAAATGAAATACTACTTTACTATAATTTTGTTTGGGATAATTTTTATTCTAGTTTTAATTTTAGATTTCAGGAGCCCGCCTGAAGAACAGGGTAATGAAATAGCAAGTGAGGAGCCCGCCTGAAGAACAGGGTGATAAAATAGCAAGTCAGGAGCCTGCCTGAAGAACAGGGTGATGAAATAACAAGTCAGGAGCCCGCCGGGAGAATAAGATAAAGAAACGAAAAAGTCAAGCAACAAAGTGAAGCAAATTGAAAAGCCAAGCAACAAGGTGATGAAATAACAAGTCAGGGGCCCGCCTGAAGAATAGAGTGATGAAAGTCGAGTCAAGAACCAACAAAAGCTGTATAGATAGGATTTTTGTAATTTCATTTATGTTTTAACTTGTAATTTTTATTTTGATGTAATGACAGAGCAGCGGATCGGAACCTCGACGGAACCTCACTCGACTCTCCAACTCGGTATAGTCCACTTCTCTTCCATTCCTTTGAAATACCCATGACTTGATTCTTTCATAACTTGGGTAGGAAGGATGTTTTAAGTTAAGACCCCCTTTGTCCTCTTTCTTTCTGTTTTTTTCTTTGAATAATGGTCAGGTCAAAATTTGGTCTCGCTGTCTACTTCTTTGCTTGAAAACACTTCGTGTTTACATTCAAAGGGGGCATGATGTAGACACCTAATTCCATCCCTTCCCGATGTCGTTTTACCCATTTTTATTTGTATCCTACCGTGTACCCTCACCCATGTTATTATACCCTCACAAAATACAAAAATAATAATAATAATAATAATAATAATAATAATAAAATAATATATAACAAAATCCCTAACAAAATCTATCCTAACTAATTCTATCTTATCCTAACAACCTACCCAATCAAAATAAACCACACCACTCCCTACCCCCACCCAACCCCCCCCCCCGCCACCACCCCCCCCCCCCTCTTTTTTTTCCTTGTCCAAAAAGAAAGGACCAAAAAAGGAAAAATACAATATATATACACAGACACACACATACTGAGAGGAGGATTTTTTTTTCTTTGGCATCAACAGTAACAAAAAAAGGGGCGACGATCGAAAACAAAAAAAAAAGAGATCTGCATCCGCGAGCTCTCTCTCTCAATCTCCTCTTCTCTCCCTCTCCGGCGATAACGCCGTCAAACCACCGCCGGCTTCCTCTGTTCTCCCCTCCGGCGCCGCCAGCAGTCGCTGCTCCAGCCGCAGCTCACCCCACCGGCGACACCATCGTCCGACCAACAACGGCGGCGATAACGCCGCCAGCAGTCGCTGCTCCAGCTGCGGCGCATCGACCACTGGCAGTAAAGCCAGCCACCGTCGGCGACGAAACAGGGAAACGGCAAAACCCGAATCCCTTTTTGAGCTTTTTCGACGACACCTACACCGGAATCAATTTTCCCATCATCAGTTCGGTTGAGTCAGTCTCATAACCGCGGAAATCTCTTAATCTTTCTTTGATTTTAGGGACATCTTGGTCAGAAAACGCAAGATTTTGGGGCTTCGGGTTTTTCTTCTCGGTTTGAATTCTGTTCGGACGGCGATGTCGGGACACTGATTTGGAGATTCGTGATTGAGGTTCTCCGTTTGAGTATTTTGGTCTTCGTATTTCTTTATTATCGACAAGGATCAATTTCATCGAGGTCCATTTCTTCTACCGAATCTTTATTTTATCTTGACCTTTTTTTGTAATGTTGTGGGTGTGGATGATTTATTTGTTGTGTGTTTGGTTTGAATCTTCGTTGTTAGTGTTTGTTTGATGATTGTGATGTGGTGATATGTTTCGATATTATGTTGGAGAAATCGCGATTACCGTGGTTGATTTGATTGAGACTTATTTAATCATGTTGGTTGAAATAAATTTGGGGACGGGAATCAAAAATTGATAAAAGTAAATATTATGATATTTTTGATACATTGTTGATGTTGAATGCGGTATGTTGTCGAGCGGGTAGGCAAACAGTAAGCTCGGGTAGGCAAGTTTAGGATTGGTGTAATGTGGGAATGATTGGAATATTTGTTGAATGTTTTGTTTATCGTATTTGGAAAGTGTATTTATTTAACCGGGGAATGCCCCGAGGTAATTTGTATTTACTCACCGGGGAATACCCTGAAGAATTTTGTACGCTAAGGATGCTCGTGATTAAGGCCCGAGGCATCGGGTAAAGCATGGTTTAGGACTAGTGTAGGTTATTTCAGTATTTTTATTTCGGGTTGTAATAATTGGACTGGACTTTACACTTTCGTTTTGTCTTTGTTATGGTTTGATTATTTTGCATGCTTTTGTGTGGTTTATGCATTTGTAACGTCAATTTAGCCGATACGCTCTGCCAAGCAACCGTGGTTGAACCACGGGATCGAGGGGTGCCTAACACCTTCCCCTCGGTCAACAGAATTCCTTAGCCGGAATCTCTGTTCGCAAACCAGTTTAAGAGTCAAATGGTTTCGAAAAGGATTTTCCAAAGGTGACTTGGCA
>NW_025860487.1:0-2317 GCF_002878395.1 Capsicum annuum
CCCCCCCCCCCCCCACACACAATTTAATTGTGAAACCTCAACTAATATTTGGCAAATATTGTTAAATATTGAAACCCCCAATTCAAGATTCGCTGCTCAAATCTTGAAATCTTATTAAAGTATTTTAAACTATTAGTATTAGTGGTTGAAATTACTTCTTGAAATCTCAATGGTATTTGATAATTGAGAAGACAGTTTAATTTTTAATCTGTTATATTAACATGTTCGCCTGAAAAAATGAATGCGTTCTTACCGTCGTACCTCTCTCTCCCGTCTCGGTCTCTTCTAGCAAATAAAGTTCAAACATAATGGATTTAATATTAAGAAAAAATGAAAGGAGTTTTAAGTTTGAAAATAAAAATGGGGAAGGAGGTGAAGGAGGACGGGAGGAGTGATTAATTTAAAGTTTTTAATTTTATTTTTAAAAAAATTTATAATTATATTTTAATAATTATTTTAGGACCTCATTGCCACATGCAATCTTTTAATTGATCGTTTTTCCAAAAATGTGTTTTCGTATTTCAGTAGAAATAAATTTTGACCATGTGAAGTTATAGGGAGGCTGTTGAACTAAGTTTTCTTAGAGCATGTGATTGTTACTACAATCAAGGTTTTATGTACCTGCAAATAAATATTTTTATGTTCAACTCAAGGAAAAAGTAAGCTTACATGTGATTGTTGTGTTTCTAATCCAAAATAATTAATTAGTTTTCTTTAACAAATTAAGCATTCAAATGAGTTATTAACACAATTTTATTAGAGCCAGCGAGAAATATGTTTCATATCATTATTTCATTTGTATGTATTTACTAAAGATTTGAATCTTAATAATTCAAATCTAATTTATTATGTGTATTTGCTCATTTATCTCTATCCTTTTATTTATCCTTTTCGTATTATTTTTTTCCTTTTTAATATTTTAATAAAGAAAACAAGTTAAAATATATTATGTCCATACACGCACCTATACTAGGTAAAGGAAAAAAATGGGAGATTTTAATGTCTTCTTTAATTCCAAACTCTGATTGATCAGACCTCATCATCTCTTACGTCTCAAACATAAAAAGGTACAAAATCAAGATTTTGAGTAATATTTCATGCTTCTCGTGTATATGTTGTATAGAACATTTTCAGTTATAAAAAGGACCCATTAATTCATGTTCCATTAAATTAAAGTATATATTATAGATAATAAATTTTAATTCCAAACGTTGATCGATCAGACCTCATCATCTCTCAGGCCTCAAACATAACAAAGTACAAAATCAAGATTTTTTGAGTAGTATTTCATGCCTCTCGTGTACATGTTGTATAGAACATTTTCAGTTATAAAAAGGACCGAATAATTCATACTCCATCAAATTAAAATATATCTTATAGATTATAAACTGGAAATTCAACCATCATAAAAGGGTTGAGAGACTTGGTGATGAGGTCCTATCGATTTGAATTTGAAAGAATTAAATAAGAAAGTAAATTGAAACTCCTCTGTTTTTTAATCTTGTATAGGCATGTTTACGCACATGACGTGTTTAACTTGTTTTCTTATCAGGCAACCATATCTATATAAAGGAGAAATAATAACATGAGGATGTGACATGTCTCATTGACAAGAGATTCTATTTATTTTTTTTCTTATTTTTTTGGTCTGTTTTTCTTATTTAAATCAATTATTTTATTGTCAAATTAGGTAAATTACTTAATTTATTATAATTAAATATTTTATTAATGAAGGAACATTTACAATAAAAACTCTTCGCATATCAACTGAAAGAAGTAATTATTCATAACTCACACACCTTTAATTTATACTTTTAATAAATTTATTTATTTATTTATTTATTTTCACCTTTTTTCTAATCATAAAATGACAATATCTTTTAACTTTTTAGTATTTTTTCTTTATCATTTAAATATATTTACAATGAGTAATTACACATGATTCACACCTTTAATTTTTACCTTTAATAATATTCATAATTCCTCATAATTTTCATGTCCATAACTCCCAAACTTTAATTTGTAAGTTTACCATGTCTTGTAATATTCTATTTTTAATATTGTAAGTATTTTTCTTTATTATTTAAATATATTTACAATATGTAATTACACATGATTCACACCTTTAATTTTTGTCTTTAATAATATTTATAACTCTTCATAATTTTTATATTCATAACCTCCAAATTTTAATTTGTAAGTTTACCATGTCTTATGGTATTGTATTACTTTGCCTATGAAACTTTGTATTTAGTTTCATGAAGACTTTCATTTATCTTATGTTCTCTTTTAAATTTCAATTTTTCGGTTTGCTTTT
>NW_025860488.1:0-5124 GCF_002878395.1 Capsicum annuum
AGTCATTCCCCTTGACCCCCAGAAGACGTACCTTTTAGTTGAGTCATTCCGTTGATCCCTATAAGACGTACCTTTTAGTCGAGTCATTTCCCTTTGAGCCCTAGAAGACATACCTTTTATTCGAGTTATCCCTTTTGATTCCTATAAGACTTACCTTTTATTTGAATCATTCCCCTTGACCCCTAGAAGACGTACCTTTTAGTCGAGTCATTCCCCTTGACCCCTAGAAGACGTACCTTTTAGTCGATGTCATTCCCCTTGACCCCTATAAGACGTACCTTTTAGTTGAGTCATTCCCATTGATTCCTATAATACATACCTTTTAGTCGAGTCATTCCCCTTGATTCCTATAAGACGTCTCTTTTAGTTGAGTCATTACCCGTGATTCCTATAAGACATACCCTTTAGTCGAGTCATTCCCTTTGATTCCTTAGGACGTACCTTTTAGTCGAGTCATCCCCTTTGATTCCTATAAGACATACCTTTTAGTCGAGTCATTCCCCGTGATTCCTATAAGACGTACCTTTTAGTCAAGTCATTCCCCTTGACCTATAGAAGACGTACCTTTTAGTCGAGTCAGTCCCTTTGATTCTTATAAGACATACCTTTTAGTCGAGTCATTTCCCTTGACCCCTATAAGATGTATCTTTTAGTGGAGTCATTCCCTTTGATTCTTATAAGATGTACCTTTTTGTCGAGTCACTCCCTTTGATTCATATAAGATGTACCTTTTAGTCGAGTCATCTCCCTTGACCCCTAGAATACGTACCTTTTAGTCGATTCATCTCCTTTGATTCCTATAAGACGTACCTTTTAGTCGATTCATCTCTCTTGACCCCTAGAAGACGTACCTTATAGTCGAGTCATCTCCCTTGATTCCTATAAGACGTACCTTTTAGTCGGGTCATTCCCTTTGATTCCTATAAGACATACCTTTTAGTCGAATCATTCCTTGACCCCTAGAAGACGTACCTTTTAGTCGAGTCATTTACCTGGATTCATATAAGACGTACCTTTTAGTCGAGTCATCTCTCTTTGATTCCTATAAGACGTACCTTTTAGTCGAGTCTTTCCCCTTCACCCCTAGAAGATGTACCTTTTAGTCGAGTCACTCCTGTCATACCCTATTTTTACCTGAGGTTAAAATGAGCACGACGTTATGGACTCTAAAAGAATAAAAATTTACACAAAGTCGCCACCTAATTCTTAAGGAAAATAAGGAAACCTATTGAAGTATTAACATGTGATTAATGTTTTTATTCTGCAAAAAATCAATTGAGATTCTAGGTAAGGGTTCAAGTTATTCCGAAGGGAAGGGTTTAGGCACCTTCAGAATCCACAAATGTGGTACGCGGCTAAACTAAATATTTCAAAGAGGGAGGAAGTATAAAAAACAATGTAGAAGTGTATGTATTAAATATAAAATAATATAAATGTTTAAAATTATGTAAAGATGTATGTATATTAAATAAATAAATAAAAAATGTTATTATAAAAAATGTAAAAAAAATACATGTGAAAAGAAAAATATTTTATGTTGTGTGAAAGAAAGTATATCTTGATATGTCATGAAGAGAAAGAGAAAAATAATGTTCTTTGTTTGATTAAAGTTTATGAAAAAATAAAGGTTTAGTTTAACAATAAAGATCACAATGTTTATGATGTCAAAGTATGTAAACTAACTTGATTAATTTAATTTATTAGTGTAAACGTTAACGACCTAAGTTTGCATAAACGCGAGGTGAAGTTGTATAAAGAAAATTCCGCCCAACACCCCAAAATTAAAGTTTTCACTATAATAACATTTGTACAAATATAAAAATACAATACAAAATTAAAAGGGCCTCTTTGAATGCAACTCTCGACGAGTAATCCAAATAACCTGTATAAACACTTATAAAAATGTTAGTAACGAATAAATAATAATCAAAAAAAATTGAACAAGTATGTGTGTATATAAATATTTAAAAATATATCTTTTTTTGTTAAAAAGTGGACTCAGATAATGTCATGACTGCGAAATGGTTGCTCAATTAATTGGCCGTCCTAAATCGTCTTGCAACGAAGTGGTTGCTCAATTAATTGATCGTCCTAAATCGTTTTTCCAAGATATGAATTGTAAAATCTTGTGTTGTTATAAAGTTTCATCATCGCCCAAAAAATATTTTTATTACGTATTTGTATATGTAAAATCTGTCTTTTGTTTACGGAGGGCTCAAAATTAATAATAATTTTTTCATTGGCCATGTATCGTGTAGTATCTTATTCTTTATCAGTCAAGTAAAAATGTGTAAATGATACAACAGTCCAAAACCAATGCCTGATTCAACACAACAGCCAACCAGTGGAAAAATTAATCAAAAACGGAGCAAATATAGTAGCAATAACAATAATAAGCCACAATATACAAATATATCAATAAAATGCAGTCTAAAAATTGCAAAACCCCACCAAAAAATGAAGTTCGTCGGAGAGTATACAACTCCGACCAGATCTGCGAAGCTAACAATCAACCAACCACATTTAATATATATCACAAAATAAATTAGTGACCAAAACGGCGTTGCTTCAACGGCTTTTGCCGGAGCAACACCAAAATCACACCAAATCTGGTCAAACTTGACCCTTTCTCGGTGCTACAGCAGCAAATAGAGGAGAGAGTGAGCAGCAAGAAAAGGAGGAAGAAGTGGGGAGGAAAAGGCGGTGTATGTCTGCGGTGGTCGCCGGAGTGGTGGTTCGACGGAGCAGCAGGTTTCAGCTGCTGGAGAGAAGGAGAATAGGGGTGGCAACGGCTGGAGCAGATCTGGTGGCATGTTTTGTCGGCAGTAGTAAGGAGAGAAGAGAGATGCGTGTGGTGATGGTGGTCGCCCGCGGTAGTAGAGTTGTGGTTGTGTGGCTGTTTTTTTTAAGAGAGAGAAGTGGTAGAGAGATAAGAGTATTGATGTTTGTGTGTGTTAGTGCGTGAGTTTGTGTGTGTGTGTGTGTATATTTGCTTTTATATATATTTTTGTGTGTGCTTTGAAGAGAAAAATGGAATAAATAAAATATGCTTGTATATTTATGAATATGTGTGTGGGTTTGCAAAGGAAAAATGTTTGAGTTGTAAAAAAATAAATGTATGTGTATTTTGAAAGAGAAGAAAAGATGAACAAAAAAAAATGTGTCCAAAATGTGTCCTCCCACCACTTATTTATACAAAAAATTGAGCACCCCTTTTATTCAATGGATAAAGAGGTGTCCTCTCTTTTTATAATAGAACACCCTTAGGTCCTTAAGTTATTGGTCAAAGGATTTTTATCCTTTTGACCAACGGACAAAGTAATTATTCAAAGGGTAGTGTCATTGAGTGGTCATTGTCATATGTGACAAGACAACACTGAGTGGTTATTGTCGGACGTGACAAGACATTATTGTGTAGTTATTGTTAGATGTAATAATTGATCCGACTCAGCGTTTGCATACTGTAAAATATAGATGTTGAATGAAAAAATGTAAAGAATATTAAAATTATTAAAGTATAATTAATTTTAAAATACTGTAATATATATATATATAACGTCATGTCGTACACGTGTACAAATATTTGTAAAATAATAAATTGATAAGAATAAGAAAAATTATTAATAAATTATAAAGAGTAAAAAATTCTAAAGTAAGGATGAAAATCAATAATTTGTTACCAATTATAAAAAATATGTGAAAGTTGTATTTTGTGCCCTTTAACGGTCAGGAAGCCTGAATACGTTATTTTTAAGCACGGAGAGCAAAAATTGGGTATCAACAATTCCCCTTGACCCCTAGAAGACGTACCTTTTAGTCGAGTCATTTTCTTTGATTTCTAGAAAATGCACTTTCTAGTCGAGTCATTGCACTGAATACTTATGAGACGCACTTCCTTGTTAGTCTTCATTTGTCAGGTAACACACTTTTTAATTTAAGCTTCCATCTCTAGAAGACGCACTTTCTAGTCAGAATTCCTCACTTTAATTCTTAGGAGACGCACTTCCTAGTCTTGGTCATTCAATTTTACTCTCAAGAGATGCATTTCTTGGTCAGAGTCTTGATTCATTATTGCAACACGCAAGTAGGTATGATCTGACTTTCTCAAAAGTCTTCTGATGGTAAACTGGGGCAAAAAAAAATTAATATCTATTTTGGAACTTTACTTTTTTGGCAAACAATTTTCTCTTTACAATAATTTTGTTTGGGATAATATTCTTTCTAGTTTTGATGTAATTTTAGGAGCCCGCCCGAAGCATAGGGAGAATAAATGAAAAGTCAAGCAACAAGGTGAAGAAGTTGAAAGTCAAGTAACAAAGTGAAGAAAATGAAAGTCAACATATTGAAAATAGCAAGTCAGGAGCCCTCCTAGAGAACAGGGTGATGAAATTGAAAACCAAGCAATAAGTTGAAGAAATTTCAAATCAGGAGCCCGCCTGAAGAATAGGGTGATGAAACATAAGTCAAGAGTCCAACAAAAGCTGCGTAGATAGGATTTTGTAATTTCATTTATGTTTTTAACTTGTAATTTTGATTTTTGATGTGATATCAGAGCCGCGAACCGAAACCTCGATGGGACCTCACTCGACTCTCCAACGCGGCATAGCCCAACTCCTTCCAATCCTTTGAGATAACTGTCACTCGATTTCCTCATAACTTTGGTAGGTAGGATGTCCTAAGTCAAGACCTGGTTTTCCTCCTTCCTCATGCTCCGTGCTTTTGAATAAAGTTCAGGACAAAATTCTGTCTCGTTGTCTACTACTTTGTATGAAAACACCATGTGTTTACATCTAAAGGGGGCATGATGTAGACACGTAATTTTGTCCTTTCCCGAAAATATTTTAATCATTTTTATTTTATTTTATATTTTTAAATTTTTATTTTTATTTTTATTTTATTCACCTTACCATACATTTGTTTAATTGATAATTTCTCCCTAAAAAAAAAGAAGAAAGAATTGAAAATAATTAAATACATAACATCTTTGCCACCTCACTATGTCACCTCAACACCTCACTTTCCATTGTGCATTGGATACATGCAAAAAGCACACGCCCTACTCATTTTTCCACACGCCATCCTCATCTTTCCACATACCACACTAACTTTCCACATGCCACACAC
>NW_025860489.1:0-1625 GCF_002878395.1 Capsicum annuum
AATGTTTTCCCTTATTCATCTTCTGCTTCCCCTCATCTTTTTCCTCCAGCTCTGTCTCCCCCTATACCTCATAATCCCTCTTCTCCTTCAATTGTCCTTATTTCTACCATTGTTATCCCAACTTCTGTTCCTGTCTCTGCCAAAAGAAAGTCTTCTAGATCATCTCATCCTCCAGCTTACCTCAATGATTATGTGTGCAATTATGTTTCAAGTTCTAGGATTATTCCTCTATCTTTTGAGACTTCCTTGCAAGAACCTCAATTCTACCATCAAGTTGTTTCCAATCTTGCCTGGCAGGAAGCCATGATGAAAGAATTTAAGGGTTTGAAAGACACTCACACATGGGATATTGTCCCTTTACCTGCTGGTAAGAAGCCCATTCCATGTAAATGGGTTTATAAAATCAAACAGAGGTCTGATGGCACTATTGAAAGATACAAGGCTAGGTTGGTCATTCGATGGGATGCCCAGTAAGAGTGTATAGATTTTACTGAAACTTTTTTTAAAGTGGTCAAAATGACCACCATTAAATGTTTGTTGTCTGTGGTTGTCAAAAGAAATTGGGTTGTTCACCAACTTGATGTGAACAATGCTTTCCTACATGGTGATTTGAATGAGGAGGTGTTTATAAAAATTCCCTTGTTTCCTCTTCTTCATTTATTGTGTTGGCATGTCGCCTTAATAAGTCCCTCTATGGTCTTAGACAAGCCTCGAGACTATAGTATGCCAAACTATCTTCAGCTTTACAGTCTAGGGGTTTCATCCCTAGCATGAATGATTACTCTTTGTTCAGAAAATTAGTTGGCACTAGTCATACTATTGTGGTTGTTTATGTGGATGATATTCTCTTGGCTGGTGATGATGAATCTAAAATTTCTTCTCTCAAGCTTTTCCTGGATGATAAGTTCAGAATTAAGGACCTTGGTCTTATACATTATTTCCTTGGTCTGGAAATTATCCATACTTCGACGAGGTTCTTGGTCAGCCAACATAAGTTTGCATTGGATCTATTGTCCGAATTTCACTATACTAATGTCAATCCTGTTGTTTCACCACTTGACCCTCACGTGAAGCTATCTTCTGATTCTGGGTATTTGTTACCTGATCCTTCTATGTACATAAAGTTTGGTGGAAAGCGAAATTTCCTTCAACACACGAGACCAGACTTGTCTTTTACAGTTCAACATCTTAGACAGTTCATGGCTTCTCCCCGAACTACTTATCTCACTGCTGCTCATCATGTTTTGGAATATTTGGCTGGTACTCCTCGTTTGGGACTTCTCCTCAATAACTCCTCCGATTTTTCTCTCCAAGGCTATTGTGATTCTGATTGGGCCAGCTGTGTTGCAACCCGTAGATCTGTTTCAGGATTTGTTCTATTCCTTGGACGCTGTCATATCTCTTGGAAGTCCAAGAAGCCGCCCACCATTGCTTTATCAACAGCTGAGGCAGAATACAATTCCTTAAGGCTCGTAGTTGCTGAAATTACCTGGCTGGTTCGTTTATTTGCTGAATTGGGTGTTCATGATCTGACTCCTGTACATGTGTTCTGTGAATGTCATGCAGCTGTCCACATTGCCAAGAATCCTGTTTTTCACGAGCGTACCAAACATATTGAAGTGGAT
>NW_025860490.1:0-3524 GCF_002878395.1 Capsicum annuum
ATATGGAAAAGAACAAAGGAAAACAATATTCATACCTTAGAATTCACCTCTTTATTATGCAATCCTGTTTGCACAAATAATAGGTACCGTTCGAAGCTCTTGAGATGACAAACACAGTTATCGGATTACTTTGGAATTTCTACGGTTGAATCAAAAGTAATTTAAAGGTCAAATTTGGCTAGATTTTGCTCTTTCTCAATGATTGATGATGAAAATGAGTTTTTGAACTCATATACATGCATATATACACATATTCCCATCCATAATATAATAATAAATGACCAAAATGCCTTCCAAATTTAAATAATGTCAAATATGTCATTTGGTGGACTGTTTTGATAAGCTAAAGTAGATCGACCATAACTCTTTGCTCCGATATCTGATTTGGGTGAAATTGGTATAGTTGAAAGAATAATTCAAAGGGCTTTTATTTCATATAAATTAGGCCACCCATTTCATCCTGTACAAGGAGTTATGGTCATTTGAAGTTGACCCTAAAAATCTATTTTGATAGGTTGAAGTAAAACGAGTATAACTCCTTACGCAGACGTTGGATTTGGATGAAACCAATTCTATTAGAAATATGACCCAAAGATATTTGTTTTCATAGGTTGCAGCTCTCCCTGTTCATTATATTAAGGGAGTTATGATCATTCAAAGTTGACTCAAAAATTCGGTTGGCCTCAGTAGTTTGTGTGCAGGAAATTTTCCTGCAGCAGGAAATTTTCCTGCATCATTAACATTCACATCATCACATAAATACTACGCATATATATATAAAAAACTTACTTGTTAATGTTCTAACTTTATTTCTTGAACTTCCTCTTCATCTTTGAACAAGTGAAGGTACTTAGATTTCATTGCTTCCTCAGCTTCTCATGTAATCTCTTCCCTTTGATGATTTCTCCAACGTACTTTCACAGATGCTATCTCTTTATTTCTTATCTTCTTAACTTGGCGATCTAGAATGGTAATAGGCACTTCCTCATAGGTAAGATCTTCCACAACTTGTACATCCTAAATAGAAGTGATATGTGATGGATCTCCGATGCACTTTCGAAGCATTGACACATGAAATACCGGATGTACTGATGAGAGCTCTTGGGGTAGCTATAATTCATATGCAACTTGTCCAAACCTTCAAGTGATCTTATACGGGCCTATATAACGTGGACTCAACATCTCTTTCTTGCCAAATCTCATTACCCCTTTTATTGGTGATACCTTCAAAAATACCCAATCACCTATAGAAAACTCTAGCCCTCTCCTTCTACTATCCGCATATGACTTTTATCGACTTTGGGCTATTTTCAGTCATTGCTGAATTACTTTAACCTTCCCTATGGCTTGATAAATAAGATCCGGTCCGAACAAAAGAGTTTCACCCACTTCGAACCATCCTATTGGTGATCTACACTTCCTTCCATATAAAGCTTCATATGGTGCCATTTTAATACTTGAATGATAGCTATTATTGTAGGCAAACTCAATAATAGGTAAATGATCATCCCAATTTCCCTTAAAATCTAGTACACAATCTCATAGCATATCTTCAAGTGTTTGGATAGTACGTTCTGCTTGTCCATCTGTTTGAGGGTGAAAAGCTATACTCAACTTCATTTGTGTTCCCAAACACCTCTAAAAAGACTTCTAAAAGTTTGTAGTAAATTGGGTTCCCCGATCTAATATAATAGAGATTGGCACTCCATGTAATCAGACTATCTCTTTAATGTACAGCTTCGCATACTCTTCAACTGTGTAAGTGGTCCTAACTGGTAGGAAATATGCGTATTTGGTAAGCCTATCAACAATCACCCATATAGGATCAAACTTCCGAGATGTACGAGGCAAACCAATAACAAAATCCATGTTGATCATGTCCTACTTCCATCTTGGAAGATCAATGCATTGCATATAACCTCCGGGTTTTTGGTGCTCAACTTTAACTTTTTGACAATTTGGAAATTTAGCTACAAATTCTGCAATGCTCTTCTTCATGTCATTCCACCAATACATATCTTTCAAATCTTGATACATTTTGGTTGATCCTGGATGAATGGAATATCTTGAACAATGTGCCTCTGTCATAATATTCTTTCTTAGCCCATCTACATCCGCACACACAATCGGTTTTGGCACTGAAGTACTCCTCGCGTAAGCTCAAATGCCTTGGTCGCACCACTCTGAACGTTCTCCTTAAGCTGTAATAAAATAGAATCTGTAGATTGCTTCTCTTTTACCTCAGCTACTAATGAAGATTCCACAGCATTATGTATGATAAGCTCTTTATTCGGAGTTTCAAGAAGGCGAACTCCCAAACTAGCTAACTGGTGAAGATCTTTAATCATCCCTTGCCTTTCTATAGGCGCCATCATAGCCTTACGACTTAATGCATCAGCTACCACATTTGCTTTCCCTGGATGGTACAGGATATCAACATCTTAGTCCTTCAATAGTTCAAGCCATCTCCACTGCCTTAAATTTAGATCCTTCTGATTAAAAATATATTGCAAGCTCTTATGTTCAGTATATATATCAACATGAACCCCATATAAGTAGTGGAGCCATATCTTTAAAGCAAAAATAACTGCTGCCAGCTCAAGATCGTGTGTAGGATAATGTTTCTCATGTGGCCATAATTGTCTAGAAGCATATGTTATTACCTTACCATGCTGCATCAATACACATCTTAAACTAATTCTTGAAGCATCACAATACACTGTATACCCTTCGGTGCCTTCTGGAAGCACCAACACGGGTGTAGAAATCAACTTGTTCTTTAAATCTTGAAAACTCTTCTCACAGGCATCATTCCATTGGAATTTGGATGCTTTATGGGTTAGCTTGGTTAAGGGTGCTGAAATGGAAGAAAAGCCTTTAACAAACCTTCTATAATAACCGGCCAACCTAAGAAAACTACGAATCTCCATAGGCGTTGTGCGCCTTGGCCAGTTCTTCACAGCTTCTATCTTTTGAGCATCAACCTTTATCCCTTCACTAGATACAATATAACCCAAAAATGCCACCGACTTTAACCAAAACTCACATTTATAGAACTTTGCATAAATCTTACAATCACGAAGAGTCTGCAATACCTGTCGTAAGTGAATTGCATGGTCCTCTTCTGATATAGAATAAACTAGAATATCATCTATAAAAACTATCACAAATACATCCACGAATGGCTTAAACACCCTATTCATCAAATCCATAAAAGTTGCGGGTGCATTTGTTAGCCCAAATGACATAACTAGAAACTTATAATGATCATACCCTGTTCAGAAAGCTGTCTTGGGTATATCCTTCTCTTTGACCCTCACTTGGTGGTAACCTGACCTCAAATCAATCTTAGAAAAGCACTTGGTGCCCTGTAACAAATCAAATAAATCATCAATTCTTGGGAGAGGATATTTATTCTTAACAGTCACCTTATTCAATTGTCGATAATCAATACACATCCTCAGCGAGCCATCCTTTTTGTGCACAAATAACACTGGTGCTCCCCCTGGGGAGCACCAGTGTTA
>NW_025860490.1:3624-4305 GCF_002878395.1 Capsicum annuum
AACCTGACCTCAAATCAATCTTAGAAAAGCACTTGGTGCCCTGTAACAAATCAAATAAATCATCAATTCTTGGGAGAGGATATTTATTCTTAACAGTCACCTTATTCAATTGTCGATAATCAATACACATCCTCAGCGAGCCATCCTTTTTGTGCACAAATAACACTGGTGCTCCCCAGGGGGATATACTAGTCCTTATGAATCCCTTCTCTAGCAAATCTTTCAATTGCTCTTTTAATTCTCATAATTCTACTGGGGCCATTCTATACGTAGGAATGGAGATTGGTTGGGTGCCTGGTATTACATCAATACCAAACTCCACTTCTCGTTCAAGAGGCAAACCTGGAAGATCTTCAGGAAATACATAAGAAAATTCATTTACCACTGGAACAGTGTAAAGAGTTGGTGGCTCTACTTCTGTATTTCTTACTCTAACTAAATGATATATCTATCCCTTGGAATCATTCTTGTTGCTTTAAAATAAGAAATAAATCTACCTCTTGGCGCACTAATTTCACCTTTCCATTCAAGGACTGATTCATTTGGAAAATGGAAATATACCTTTTTCGTGCAGTAGTCAATTATGGTATAACAAGACGCCAACCAGTCCATACCCATTATAACATCAAAATCTACCATTTCTAACTCCACAAGATCAGCCATCGTATCACGACCACAAAC
>NW_025860491.1:0-1077 GCF_002878395.1 Capsicum annuum
CAACCAACCTACAGTGAAAACAAAAAATCCCTTTTAAAGTGCCTAAGTATAAAACAAAACCATTTTCAAAACAAAAAATTCGCTTTAAAGTGCGTATTCTGAACCACTTTTAAGTGACTAAGTATAAAAACAATATCACATTCAAAATAAAAAATCTCCTTTCAAGTCCCTACACTTAACAATTGTCAAGTGACTAGATCACCAACCTAACCACATACAAAACACAAAATCCCCATTAAAGTCTCTACACTTAACAATTTTAAAGTGACTAAGTATCAAAACAAAACCAAATTCAAAAAAAAAAAATCCCCTTTAAAGTCCCTCCAATCAATCATTTTCAAGTTACTAAGTATCAAAATAAAACCACATTCAAACTAAAAAATTCCGTTTAAAGTCCCAACACTTAACAATTTTAAAGTAACTAAGTTAACCTCCATTCCACATTCAAAATAAAAAATCTTCTTTGAATTCCCTACACTTAATAATTTTCAAATGACTAAGTATCAAAACCAAACCACATTCAAAATAAAAAATCCCCTTAAAGGTCCCTACAGTTAACCATTTTCAAGTAACTAACTCACCAACAAAACAACATTTAAAAAATCACCATTAAAGTCCATACATTTAACCTTTTTGAAGTAACTAACTCAACAACCAAATCACATTCGAAACAAAAAAACTCCATTAAAGTCACTACACTTAACCATTTCCAAGTCACTAAGTACCAAAACAAAACCACATTCAAAATAAAATATCCCCTTTACAATCCCTACACTTAATCATTTTTAAGTAACTAAGTTTTAAAACAAAACCACATTAAAAACAAATACTCCCCTTCAAATTCCCTACACCTATCCATTTTCAAATAACTAAGTCAACAACCAAACCATATTCTAAACAAAAAATCCCCGTTAAAGTCCCTACACTTAAGTATTTGTAAGTGTTTAAGTATCAAAACAAAACCACATTCAAAACTAAAAATCCCCATTAAAGCCCCTACAATTAACCATTTTCAAATGACTAAGTCAACAACCAAGCCACATTCAAAACAAAAAATCCCCTTTGAAGTCCCTACAC
>NW_025860492.1:0-1095 GCF_002878395.1 Capsicum annuum
CTCATACATAGACTTATAGTGTAACTGCCTAAAATTATATATCTTGTCCTTTAACTAAAGCATTCTGGATGGTGGAAAGAAATTATCCATCAAAAAACGAATCTTAGAAACAATCTTCAGAATTATAAAGAAACAGTACGCAAAGTAAAAAGAAAGATAAAACAACTTACTCTTTGCAAAACAGTAGGTTTTACAAGAGAATGAGCAAGAGAGAATTTTCTAGAGGTAGGAAATTTTCGGATCCCTTCTCCTAAATTATAAGCTGTCTTATATAGACAAGAGAAAATCTATTATACATCTGCTGTGTACATTTGTAAGGTTCAGATTTAATCTCTTAAAGTAAATTCCTTTCTTGAGTGGAAATGCTTTTTGAAAAGCAGATGTGCTGTCTGAGCAGGTCATGTGTTTTGGCTTTTTCTTTTTGGAAAAGCAGATTCCTTTAGCTTTTTTATAAAGCTGATTTGATTGATTACTATCTGGATAAGTAGGTCCCGTAGATTCCTACGAAGAATAGTAGAATGCCCCTTCAGAAAATAATTCAGGTTCTTTGAACCTCTATTTTGAGAAGGGGTCGTTTCTGTATTCTTAATAGGGGTCCATAGAGGCCCTAGCGACTCCTTTAGGGTTTAACATATCCCCATTGTTATCACTGCTTCCGGTGGAAGAGGCTTCTTCTAGAAGCTGTAGTACTTCTCCGTTGCTGGTGTCTTGGCTTTTCATATCTTGCAAAGCCTTCTTTAATCTTTCTTTGAGCGCCTGTTTATCTTGTGAAACAGTTGCTGAAGATGCTGGTTTTCTTCCTTTATCAGGAGTTTTTGGAGCTGCTGGCTTTGGGGTCCAGCCTTTGACTTTTATTTCTTCAGATAGATATTTAATTCTATCTTGTTCTCCTTTGGCAAAGTTCCAGGAGATGATGTAAGATACCCTCTTCTTGATGAAGAATTTGCACATTTGAATGTGTTCTGGAAGGGTCATTCATCCTTCTTTTGCGCAAAATTCTGAGAACCGGCTAAGAAATTGTTGAGGGAGGATTTCTTTGATTCCTCCAAAGTATACCCACCATTCGTAGAACCATCTAGGTATAATGGTGTCTAC
>NW_025860493.1:0-1160 GCF_002878395.1 Capsicum annuum
ATTATACGTTGAATTTGTTGCCTAATGCTTATGTTTATTTATAATTTGATTTTTCTTACAAAAATGTTGACCCCACTACTTAATTAAATATTTTTAATTAAATAGTCTTTTGTCATTTAAAAATTTAAATTTTATATATCAATTAAAACAAAGATAACTTTTAAACATTTTACAATATAAAAGTGATATGTTATGAAATGAAGTGATAAAACTAAGGGTAAAGATTCAAATATGCCATTAAACTATCTAAAATGGCTCACTTATGCAATCAATTAAAAGTTCGGCTCATTCATGACATTGCAATTACAAAATCAGCTCATCCATGTCATTTCTTTTTAACAGTATTTTTTCAAAAATAGCTTTACCACGTAGCCTTTTATTAGAGGTTCACATCATTAATTAAAGTAAGAAAAAAGACTCAAATATGCCATTGAACAATCGGAATGTCTCATTTATTCCATCAGTTAGAAGTTCGTCTCATTCATACCATCACTGTTACAAAACTAGCTCATTCATGCCATTACTTTTTAACAGTGGATTTGCAAAAATAGCTTTGGCACGTGGCCTTTTATTAGAGGTTCACATCATTAATTAAAATAAATAAATATTAATTTTGAGATAACAAGAGAATCCTCCATTTAAAACAAACTAAACAACATTTAAAATAAAAGAGATAAACATGTCTAATAAACACGACACTTATGAAAAGTTCACAAAGAAAGTGTTTAAAAGATATTTTGGCATAAAAACAAAGTTCACAAAGAAAGTGTTTAAAAGATATTTTGGCATAAAAACATTTAAAATAAGACAATCCAACCATGCATTGAATGTCGTTTACTTTGTTAGAATTTATAAAAACAATATGTAAAAACATCCTAAAAATTAAAAGTATATTGTCTCATCGAAATATTAAACTATGATAGAATAATAGCTATCTGTGTTATCTTTGATCCAGAATGTAAATAATTTTTCATGTTGTAACATATATATTACCTAAACATCTGTGGCTAGAATCAATTATAGACTATGCTAATCACATAAAAATTCTCGATAAAGCCAGCTAATGTACATAACTTTAGTAGAAGGCAACTTGGAGAGTGTTTGGGTTAATTAGAGGAATAACTTTTCCACCAAATGTACGTTTATAAAATAGTTTTTTT
>NW_025860494.1:0-1366 GCF_002878395.1 Capsicum annuum
CTCTCTCTCTAGGATCTCTCTACGATCTCTCTCTCCTCTCCACGCCGGCGAACTCCCCCGAGCCACTGCCTCTCCGATCTCCTCGTGGCGAGTAGGTTGAGCATCTGGTTGCACATGGCTTGAGCCTACTAGAGCTTCTTCTACAACTTCTAGGACTATTTTTTTTCTCTAACATTTCCGGGGTCCACTTCTTCAGCTTCAACTCCTAGTGTTGTTGCTCCATCTATAATTTTTTGTTGTCTGACAAAGCATCTGCACCAGCTTCATCCACGCAATCTCAATCAACTGCAAATATGCCAAGCTTTTCCCTTTTATTGGATTTTTGGGGTGTTCGGGTCTTGTATGTTGCGGGATCTATTCGATATTGCGTTTAGGTTGGTTTTCGTGACTAACCCATTCAGTATTCGTGATTTGGTTTTCACTTGGAGGCCTTATTCTTGGTTGAAATCAGTTCGGTTGGAAATTTTGAGACACTGATTGGGTTTGTTCGTTGTGGGGTTCCTTGTTCGAGGTTTTCGGTTTTCGGACTTCTTTATTATCGACTAAAGCAAGTGTCAGTGAGGTCCATTTCCTTAACCCGCTCTCTTTTATTTATCTTGGTATATTGAATTGGTTGTGATTATGTGTGTTGTGATTGGACTTTGTTGATGTCGATTATTATGATCATGATGTTTGATGGGTCGATTTTTGGTGGTTTGAAGAATGAATTTGATCATGTTTTAATGGATCGATAAGGGGATTTAGGGAAGGAATGGAGAAATTGATAAAAAGTTGAACGTAGATTGATGTTGGTTTGTTGTCTTTTGTTCCATTCGGTACAAGGGAATGTGATAGATTTATGCCATAATGAAATGGATAGGCAATATAGGTTCGGGTAGGCAAGAATTTAAGATTGATGTTTTGGTTGGATGTTGGAATGTGTGTGTGAATGTTTCTTTCTAGTTTATCGTATTTAATTCAATTGTATAATTTGGCCGGGGAATGCCTCGAAGTATCTGTATATATTTATTCACCGGGGAATGCCCCGAGGTATCATGTACCCGGAGGACGTTCGTGGTGAAGGCCCGAGGCGTCGGGTAGAGCATTAATTTAGCACTAGCGTAGGTTTACTTTCAGTCCCTTTTTATTTCGGGTTGTAATAATTGGACTGGACTTTACATTTTGGATTGTTTTGTTTTGTTTGATTATTTTGCGTGCTTTTTGTGCGGTTTATTCATTTCTTAGTGCCAAAAAATAGTCGATACACTCTACCAAGCGACCATGGTTGAACCACGGGATCGAGAGGTGCTTAACACCTTCCCCTCGGTCAACAGAATTCCGCTGGAATCTCTGTTCGCAAACCAGTTTAAGAGTCAAATGGTTTTTT
>NW_025860495.1:0-3172 GCF_002878395.1 Capsicum annuum
TTTATGAAGTAGTAACTCCCACATCCTATTAACTCTTATGACTTATGAATGTTCACATAAAGTTATTAGAGAGAGCTATGAGAGTTTTTAATCTTTGCATTAATTAAGAAAGAATTATCCTTCAATCCCCCACTAATGCAAAGATAGATAATAGAATAATTTTGGGCAAAAGCAAGGAACATGTACTTAAGTGTCAATATCTATCAATTTGAATTGACACGTAGTGATATGAGGCAACAACAAATATCCAAAATGTGAAGTACTCTTGAACTAGATGGACATAAGTTGAGACCCCCACAACACATACCATATCCTTGATTTTAAGCAACCTCCGCGATACTACAAAGTGCGTTTATGGTCATGCACACAAATCTTGGGTCTTATGAGTGCTTTAGAAAGATAACCCAAGTCTTTCATAAAAAGGTGACCAATCTTTTACACTCACGTAGGTGATCCATCAAGTCTATCTCATAGACCACCTTAAGGCTATGGATCATTAAGAGAAAAAATAAGCTCAACCTTATAATACACTACCTCACGCCATAGGAATAGGATATGTAATGTTTATTGACGGCTTATATGGCTTCGTTTGACCACAAATGGGTATCCACCATATTACCTCAATCCATGAGCTTTAGCCCTATCCCCCTCGACGATTCAAATACCATTTTCCTTGTCAAACCCTTGGTCATAGGATCTGCCAATTTTCTTTCAGATCTTACATATTCCAAGGAAATAACACCATGGTTCAACAATTGTTTCACTGCATCATGTCTGATGCGAATATGTCTCTTTTTATCATTGTATACATTATTTTTAGCAATCCCAATTGCTGCATGTGAGTCACAATATAAAGAAACTGGTGACATTTATCTTCCCCATAAAGGCATATCTGTCAAAAGATTTCTCAGCCACTCAGCTTCTTGCCCTGTCAACTCGAGAGCAATGAATTTAGATTTCATGGTAGAACGTGCTATACAAATCTGCTTTGAAGACTTCCACGAAATAGCACCTGCACCTAAAGTAAACACATAGCCATTGGTCGAGCTAACTTCATCATTGTCAGTCACCCAGTTTGCATCACAAAAACCTTCTAAAACAACAGAAAATTTATTAAAATGCAAACACCAATCCATAGTACCTCTCAAGTACCTTAACCAGCGATGAAGAGCATGCCAATGTTCATTACTGGGACTATGAGTATATCTACTCAATCTACTAACAATATAAGCTATATTAGGCCGAGCATAGTTCATGAGAAACATTACACTCCCAATTATTTTAGCATATTCAGTTTGAGAAACACTAGAATCTCAATTCTTTTTCAAGTGTATGCTAGAATTATAAGGAGTTCTCATTGAAACTACATCAAAACAATCAAATCTTTTCAACATCTTTTGAATATAATGAGACTGACACAAAGAGAAACCATTAACAGTTCTTTTAATTTTTATCCCTAAAATCACATCACCTTATCCAAGGTCTTTCATTTCAAATTTAGAAAACAAAAATTTCTTATTCTCATTTACAACGTTCATATTATGGCCAAAGATTAACATGTCATCCACATATAAATATATAATCACACAATTCGATCCTATTATTTTAGAATAAACACAGGTATCAGATGAATTGACAACAAAGTCATTATTCATTAATGTGAAATTAAATTTTTCATACCACTGCTTAGGTACCTGCTTAAGTCCATATAAAGACTTTCTCAATTTGCATACTTTATCCTCTTGTCCTAGGACCACAAAACCCTCAGGTTGATTCATATAGATCTCTTCCTCTAAATCACCATTTAAAAATGTAGTTTTGACATCCACTTGGTGTACCACTAAATTGTGAATAGCAGCTAGAGCAATAAGAGTTCTAATAGTTGCTATTTTAGTCACAGGAGAATAAGTATCAAAATAATCAATACCTTTCTTTTGGTTAAAACCCCTAATCACAAGTCTAGCCTTATATTTATCAATTGTACCATCAGGCCTCAATTTCTTCCTAAATATCCACTTGCTGCTTATAGATTTACAACCTTTAGGCAAATCACGCAAATCCCACGTGTGATTAGAGACTATAGAGTCTAATTCACTTTTAATAGCCTATTTTTAAAATATTGCTTCTATTGAACTCATTGCTTCATCAGAAGTTTTGGGGTCTTCTTCTATTAAGTAGATAGACACTGATTCCTCATTTAAAGTATCAATATCAAAACCCTCAGTTAGGAAGGTAGTAATAAAATCAGGAACAAAACTAGTCTCAATTCTACATCTTTTACTCCTTCTAAATTCATTTTCATGCTCATTAGCAACATCATCAGAAACAGGCATAATATGAGAGTTAACAGACATAGATACAAAAGTATTATTTTACACATCACTAGGCACATCATTTTTCAAAGGAAAAACATGCTCAAAAGATTCTGAATCTCTAGATTCACAAATAGAATAATCATTTAATGACATAAATCTTTATGCAACACTATTTTGAGCATAACCAATAAAGACGGTATCAAAGGTCTTAGAACCTACATTTACTTATTTAAAATTAGGTAGATCAACCTTAGCCAAACACCCCCACACTTTCAGAAATTTCAAGTTAGGGACAAATCCTTTCCATAACTCATATGAGGTGTTATCTAACTTTGTATGAGGGACTCTATTAAGAATATAGCATGCAGACAAGACAACTTCCCCCCACATATAATCAGGTCTAAATCTCTTGATTTTTCTGTCTAATTGTTCTAAGAAAATAAAAAATTTTTGTAACCAACTTTTAAAATTATTTTCATCCAATGGCTCAATTTTTGACAAACCAGAAAAAGTTTTATTCAAAGAAATAGCCATTTATCAATATTGTATGTAAGGAAATCGCTTTCAAATTGTTGGAAAAAATGCTACAATATTGATATGAACATGAAATTAATGATAGTAAGAGAGTTGTCACAAACACTGTGTTGTAGCAAGCCATTGCCTTGAAAGCAATTTTGGCCCGACTCCGGTGCAAATCCTTCTAACCGGTCGCTCCCCAAGGTTCCACAGCTACTTCCAAATACGTGCACTCGTGGCTGGAAGTTTGGAGGTTGCCTAAACCAATTGCCCAAAATTGTCAAAGAATAAGAAGCCAAGATTACGGTAGAGAATTGATGAAGGGGGGAGAGTATTTATTT
>NW_025860496.1:0-1049 GCF_002878395.1 Capsicum annuum
AGATGTACCTTTTAGTCTAGTCATCTCCCTTTGATTCCTATAAGATTTACCTTTTAGTTAAGTCATTCCCCTTGACCCCTAGAAGACGTACCTTTTAGTCGAGTCATTCCCTTTGACCCCTAAAGGCATACCTTTTAGTCGAGTCAATCCCTGTGATTTCTATAAGATGTATCTTTTAGTCGAGTCATCTTCTTTGATTCTTCTAAGATGTACCGTTTAGTCGATTCATTCCCTTTGAATCCTATAAGACGTATCTTTTGGTCAAGTCATTCCCTTTTATTTCTATAAGATGTATCTTTTAGTCGAGTCATTCCCTTTGGCCCCTAGAAGTTGTACCTTTTAGTCGAGTCATTGCCTTTGATTCCTATAGGACATACATTTTTGTTGAGTGATCTCCCTTTATTCCTAGTAAGACGTACCTTTTAGTTGAGTCATATACCTTGATTCCTATAAGATGTACCTTTTAGTCGGTTCATCCCCCTTGATTCCTTTAAGACGTTACTTTTAGTTGAGTCATCCCCCTTGATTCCTATAAGACGTACCCTTTAGTTGATTCATTCCCCTTGAACCCTACAAGACGTACCTTTTAGTCAGTTATCCCCCTTGTTTCCTATAAGGCATACCTTTTAGTCGAGTCATCCCTCTTGACCCTTTTAAGACGTACCTTTGAGTTGAGTCATGCCCCTTGATTCTTATAAGATGTACCTTTTAGTTGAGTTATCTCCCTTTGATTCCTATAAGATTTACCTTTTAGTCGAGTCATTCCTCTTGATACCTAGAAGACGTACCTTTTAGTCGAGTCATTTTCCTTGATTTCTATAAGATGTACCTTTTAGTCGAGTCATTTTCCTTGACCCCTAGATGACGTACCTCATAGTCGAGTTCTTTCCTTGACCCCTAGAAAACATACCTTTTAGTCGAGCCATTTCCTTGAATTCCTATAAGACGTACCTTTTAGTCGAGTCATCTCCCTTTGATTCCTATGAGATGTACCTTTTAGATGAGTTCTCTTTCTTGATTCCTATAAGATGTACCTTTTAGTCGAGTCA
>NW_025860497.1:0-1235 GCF_002878395.1 Capsicum annuum
CGAGAAAAAATTCTACAATAAATCAAATCAGATAAGCTTTACCATTTGAAATCTCGATTCAAACATTGAAATTCTTGGATAGTCACGAGAAATACGGCTTAACTTATTTCCTTCTTTTTTTGCACTTTCCTTTCGAGTGAAAGACCTTATTGGGATCCTCTTGTGTATATAAAAATTTGGTTAATGACAAACTCTTATTAGAAAAGAATTTAGAAAAATTCTTTTAGAGAAAGAGCTTCGTTGCTTGGTGTCAAACTAGGATATGCGGTAGAAAAATGGATGATCTATTCTCTTTTTTTTTTTCAAAAAACAATCATCTTGGAGATTGTGTAATGCTTACTCTAAAACACTTCGTTTACACAGTAGTGATATTTTTGTTTCTCTCTTCATCTTTGGATTCCTATCTAATGATCCCGGACGTAATCCTGGACGTGAAGAATAAAATAAAAAGATTTTTCCTTGCTTGATTTTAAAATTTTCTTAGGATTTGGTTTATTCCACACATTTAACTAAGAATAAGAACAAAGGATTTAAAAATTTGAAAAAAAAATTAAGTCATCAACGGAAAGAGAGGGATTCGAACCCTCGGTACGATTAACTCGTACAACGGATTAGCAATCCGCCGCTTTAGTCCACTTAGCCATCTCTCCCAATTGAAAAAGATAATTACTACATGAGATAGCACATAAAATAAAGGAAAGAATCTTTCTTTCTTTTTTTTTCTTTCTATATTATATAGATATGTACAACTTTTATCATCAATTTCCTTTATCTCTTTATCTAAAGTAAAGGAAGGACTCAGAAGAGCCAAGAATATCAAGAAAAATAAAGAACTCTTTTCTTTGTCTTGATTTTGTTCGAAAGGACCCTCTTTTTCTCATGGACTGGTCTGGTCAGTACCCAGCTGGGCCTCTTTTGTTCCAATGAATTTGAAAATAAAAATGCCTGTTATAGTTGTAATATTTCATTTTAATTGAATAGTTAATATTCAAGCAACAAGAAAAAATTCCCATTTTTTATAAAGGTAAAATAAAATATATGCAATAGAAAATTTGATCAAAATAAAAGTCTCATTTCTCTTTCTGCTTTTTGATTTTATGTTTACCGCCTTGCTGGACTAAAAACAAGAAGCTTTAGAGGCATTTTTATGTTATGATTTTAGTGGTTTTGACGACCCTATCTTATCCTATCTTAATTACCACAATTCCCCTGTTCGACAAAAGTTGCATTTGTAT
>NW_025860498.1:0-2336 GCF_002878395.1 Capsicum annuum
TTAAGGTGACGGAGGCAAAGTTAAACTCTTGCACCTTAAGCCGATGTCCACCGTCTTCAAGTAAAATTGGTCGGACTTAAGGTGATGGAGGCGAAGTTAAACTCTCACACCATAAGCCGATGTCCACCGTCTTCAAGTAAAATTGGTCGGACTTAAGATGACGGAGGCGAAGTTAAACTCTCGCACCCTAAGCCGATTGTTGCATATTGCTATCTGTTTTAATTCTCCAAAAACAAAAAAAAACAAAAAAAAGAAAGAAGAAACAAGAAAGAAAGCAAAAACACAAATAGAAAGGAGGTTACCTATCAAAGCGTTGTGATCTTAAAAGTTGTATATCACCAACTTCTTGGATTGAGACAAGATGACTTGATGAGAATAAAGCCCTCAAAATCTCGTTTGAGGCAATAAAAACGTCCTTTGATGGTGATGGTCCCACATCAAGAAATAAATTATTTGGTGAGACAATGCAAATCTGAAATCCATTGTCGGACAGCATATAAGATGGACTTCAAAAAATCATCTAGAACAATAAAAAAGGTGTTGAAATCCAAATTTTTGATATGTTATACAAGCATGTTTCCGACATCTATACGATCAAGCGGATTATAATTTTGGTACTCTCACATTGAGATATAATTTTTTTGGTGATGTCGCGTAAATCTGAAATTGTTGATGCATCAAAACTCAATGTTGAATTCGGGATAACACCTGAAAATATCTCGATTGTATTAAATTATGAATTTTGAATATGTTATATATATTTGTGTCTAGTTTTACAAGAATTAAGTGGTTTGTAATTTCATCCTTTCTACTTCAAGATATGAAAGTTTTAGTAAAGATGCGCAAATCTGAAATTTTCAGCATGATAAAATTCAGGGCTAACTTCAAAAAATTATCAAGAATTATATTGAAGGAGTTTAATTCTGAATTTTGAATATGTTGTAGATCTTGAAGTCTAGTTTCTGGAACATCAAACGGATCATGATTTCAGTATTCCTACAATAAGATATAAATTTTCTACCACTAACATGCTGTGCTAAAAAAAAAGTGACGAAAATAAGAGAAAAGTGGAAGCAAAAAGAAATTACCTCAATATTATTGATGACTTGAAAACCCCAAAATTGATATTAAAAAAGTGGAGAAACTACCTCCTCTTTTACAGAGGTGTAGGATGGATGTTTCCTTCTCCAATATAAATTCAGATTGGAATAATTTTCATCTCTAAATTCAAATTGGAGATTGTTTCCTTCTCCAATATAAATTCAGATTGGAATAGCTTCCATCTCCAAATTCAAATTGGAGATTGTTTTCTTCTCCAATATAAATTCAGATTGGAATAACTTCCATCTCCAAATTCAAATTGGAGATTATTTCCTTCTCCCATACAAATTCAAATTGGAGGTTCTTTGCTTCTCCAATCTAAGTTCAAATCGGAAGATTTTTATTCCTGATTAAGTAAGGCGATGAAAAAATCTTCCAAAATCTGTTTGAAATTGGATATCATGCCTTACCAATGGGTCTTAAGTGTAGAAATTCATGGAAAAAAATGAGAGAGTTTTGAGATGCAATATCAATATGGTTCGGGTTTAATTTTTTTTGAATGAGGTATTCATAGGTATGAGGATCGTTGAAGCACGAAGGAAACATGCTTACATAATCATACTTCAAGGCTAGTCTCCAAAATAATAAATGTCTCGATAAGTCTTGAAGTAGGGGGCATTTGTGGGCGATGCAATTTTATTAAATTTAAATCCGTACAAAATTCAGATTATATTAAATTCAAAATATATTAGTCCCAAATAAATATTGCGGATTAATATAATTGAATTAATGATTTAAGTCCAAACATGTATGGATTTAAATAAAGTCCAATATTTATTGAGCTAGTCCATCAATTTGGGCTACAAATGATGAGCCCACTATAATAAGCCCAAGAGATTGTCATATTCTAGAGGCCCAAATAAGTGACACGTGTTAAATGACGTGGCATGCCAAGTCAAGGGAAGGAGCCAATAGGACCATGACACATGTCAAAATGATGCAGTAGGCCCATGAAATAAAAGCCCATAAAAGGCGCCACATCACTTAAATCTGATTGGTCAAAAGAAGTCCATATTCATCATAACTCTTCCTTTCTTACAACTATAAATAGGGGCCTCATAATTCAGAAAAAGGACCCCAGACTCCAGAATTCTAACAAGTTGCAAGAGGAAACTTGTGGATTAAACGTCATAATTTCTCTAAAAAGCTCAGGCATTCAAATCAAGTTCATCAAGATTCAAGATTTAGACCGCAATATTCAAGAACAAGCTCAAAAGTCCTTGAATTCAAGCACA
>NW_025860499.1:0-2940 GCF_002878395.1 Capsicum annuum
AGCTGCAACAATTTAGGCTCGTCGCTGAACAAATCAACAAGTATGCGGGACAAATTGCATCCCAGTGTGTCCATAGACGCCATGAGGGCTCAACCGAAAGCTTCTTTATGCTTGCAAATCTGGCTAATGGAAGTGAATGAATCCTTCGGAAAGTTACTATACACATAGTGACAGATCGCCATCAAGAACAGACAGATGGCCATCAAGAACAGTAACAGTCTAACTATGACTTAATAGTAGGTGGCGTCTGATTCTGATCTGTAATAACATTGCTGAATTTTCCACTAGGATGTCGGACTTTGAAACTACCATGTTTCACAGGTTTTGGATGAAACAGACCGTTCAACATTTTCTCCAAGGATTGAGCCGTGTATTTCACATATTTGCTACTTCCTTCTTGTTCAACCAATGGCCCATAGTTCTGCATGTAACTCCGGTAAACAGGCACAATTGCTTGAATGATTAACTGGTACGTCTTATCCCGTAGGTCTTTGTCGAGCATCACCCAATTAGACTGCTTCTTATACATTTCATCGAATGCTTCATTAAAAGCTTTTAATCGTTTCTTGACAAGATCTCGAGCTGTTGCACGCCCACCAGAAAACAGAATAAGACCTTCCCTGCTTAACAGAGCGGGAAGCTTTCCCCAGCTCTCTTTCAAGAAAAAGGCGGAATAGTACTCCTTGTACTGTTCATGTTCTCTTAACCGAGAATCTCCAAGCAGACCTCCAAGTTTTGTTCCTTTCAGATGCTTATATAGATGCCAATGATTATTTATCAAGAACACATATGACAAAATAACATCTTGATAGGCCTTCGACCATGTCTCTAAATTCACGTCAACAGCTCTCATTATATTCAGTAGCTCATTAATGAGCAGGCGCTCCTGAAATTTTTCCTGCTTCCAACTTCTTTCGATAATCAGAACTTGGGTAAGGATAGACTTATAATCGTCCCCAAGCAACTTATTGCAATAATCGGTGATGAAAATGATAAGTTTCGGGACACTGCCATCAGGAGGAGGCGGCATTTGCCTTTGCAACTCAACTTGAACCAGAAGTTCCCAAAAGATCTCACTAGCCCCTTCAATCACGCTCTTGATTAAATCCCTCGTCAAATTTTGTATTTCAACACACGCAGCTCCACCAAAGAGACGATTGAAATCCAATCTCAACTTGTTTAAAGATGCAAATATGTCTAACAACTTCAACAGCTTGATAGGATCCTTCTTACTCTCCGCAACAGTTTTTCCAAATTGAAGGAATGCAAGAATGCCTGCTTGGGCCGCGATCTTAGCGAAACAGCTCATCCACACATCCAACCCTATTCTCTCAAAAACGTCATTGCAAAGTTTATATTCAGCTTCAAACAGATGCTTTACAGCAAATTCTAAATGCTTTCCCCACTGAGCAATGTGACCCTCAATGCTCTGCACATCATTGAACTCAGATACCGAGATTTCTAGATAATCCAAATTAAGTGCCTGCAAACTTGCCCGGACATTAGAACTCCTAACATCGACATAAATAGATATGCATTTTTCAAGCCTGTTATTAGCAATCAATCTTCCAAGTATAGCCTGCAGCTTCTGAATAACAGTCACTGGCAAAGGGGAGGGCGCAATGCAGGCTTGTTCACCTGGCAAGGCTGGAGCAGACATCGGCAGCGGAATAGTATTTTCAACCAAGAGCCGTCGAAATTCACTTTCCAATCTGTCCAACGCAACCTCAAGAAGCCCTCCATTGAGCCGACCCTTTTCCTCCCCGCTGTGCAATTCCCTTAGAGAAGTCAATGCTTCCTTCATACTTGAAGTAAACCTGCCATCAGCAACTGCATGGTCCTCTAGGTACTCTACAATATCTGCCAACCACTGTATTGCCATCTCACAGTTCTCTCCTAAAAAATTTAATGCCTCTTCAAGCCTCTTGAGCACACCAAGGTACCCCGGGAGGTCCGACTGAGGATCGGACAACGATTTCTCGAGTCCATGAATGGCATCAAACACTTTTAGAACTGCCGTCGCAGGGACCACGGCACGGTTAATATGACCCCCAACAGCACCAAGAGCATCTTTCTGAGCCCTAATTGGCCTTATTGCTGCCTCCAAAGATGGCAATCTCTGAATAATCTCATCGAATCTAGGCCCAGCTTTTTCAAGAGATACACCTAAAGCTTTTGATTTTTCAAAATTTGCCCTCAAACATTTTCTCGCAGACATCAAATTTTCAATGCCTTTCTCCATCTGACTCATCCTAAAATTCTCCAAAAACCAACAAAGACCCACCAATCCACTAATCAACCCACAAATGAATCTGAAATACCAAACAATTTAACACATACAGATTGTATCTTTACTTCTACGAAATGTCCCCAAGCCCTATATACGCAATACACTAAAACAAACTTCAAAAAACTCAATCTTGGTGCTTACAGAACCGAGCTTTGATCACTTTCTTCAACAAACTTCACCAAACAAAACCAAGACTCATTCTTTTGCTCTTCATCACGTCATCCATCGCCGTCTTTTCATATAAGTCAAGATAGATAAAATACCACAACCCAACAAACAATTACTCACCAAAATCAACAAAATCCATAACTACTCATACAACAACAACATAACCAAAACTCATCCTTTTGCTATCTTGAATCACCCTGTCAAGATAGATGATCAAAATTACCACAACACCAACAAACAATACCAACCAAAATCAACAACGATTCATACAGCAATAACACAACCAAGACTCAATTTTTTGACCTTCACCATGTACTCCATCACCTTCTTTACAATAAATCAAGATAGATGATCAAAAGTACCACAACCCCAACAATTACCTCCCAAAATAAAGAAACTCAACAACTATTTATACAACAACAAAACCAAGACTCAATCTTTTCAAGTAACTCAAGATAGATGATCAAAAATACCACAACCCC
>NW_025860500.1:0-1107 GCF_002878395.1 Capsicum annuum
TAGGACCAACTTTCAAACTTTGAAACCATATCCTCTTTAAATGGATGCGAAGTTGAATTTGACCAAAATGATTGGGGTCAATTAATCAAGATTCATATCGAGAAGTCTTATAGTAGAACTCGAAATGTCTAATTAAGGACGAATCCACAACCTTTGATGGTGATTGGTTGTGACCCTAATATATGAAGGAAAATATTTTATTCATAATACTCTTTATTATTCTCCTTACATCAAATATGTCATAGAATATCCCTATATATAATAATATATAACAATCAAATTAAATTAGGACTAGAAAATCTACTCCTATATGAATTACGACAAATAAATCCTAATCATAATCAAATACGAATTAAAATAATATCAAATATTAAATCCTAAACAACCAATGATTTCTAATTCATCTTTGACTTATTATTTTCAACATTCTTCCGTAATTCAAAGTTGTCATTGTTGTTGCATTAAACACTTCTCTTTAATTTTCAATTTTTTATTTGTGTTGAAAAATTTCTCTCCAATCTTCAATTGTTGAAGCATCTCAGTATTCAACCTTCAACTGTCGAACCATTTCACTTTGATCAACTTTCAATTGTTGGAGCATTTCTCTCCAACCCTGATACTTTTTTCTTGGTTGTGTTGGAACACTTCTCTCCAACTCTCTCATTGATGCACTTTGTCACCAATACTTAATTTTTCTCATTCTCTTGTTGATGCACTTTGTCACCAATACTTAATTTTTCTCATTCACTTGTAATCAACTTTCAATTGTCCTTCTTTCTCATTTTTCTCTGGCTCGTCGTTTGTCATTGGTCAGACGAGCAACATATGTGATTTATAGCCGTCCGTCGACAATGAAAGCTTTTTGATTCTCTACTAAAATGGTAGAAGCTCTGATACCAATTTGAAGGAAAATATTTTATTCAAGAAACTCAAATAATGCTCCTTATATGGTGTTTGGATTGACTTATTTTTAAGTGCTTTTGACTGTTAAGCACGTTTTTATTTTTATTTTTGGAGGTGTTTGACAAAGTTAAAATGTGTTTTTAAGCACTTTACTTTGGGTAGCAACCTACTTTTGACTTATAAGTCACTTAAAAAAAGCTCAAC
>NW_025860501.1:0-1368 GCF_002878395.1 Capsicum annuum
TGATATGTCGTCGAGCGGGTAGGCAAACAGTAACTCGGGTAGGCAAGTTTAGAATTGGTGTAGTGTTGGAATATTTGTTGAATGTTTTGTTTATCGTATTTGAAAAGTGTATTTATTTAACTGGGGAATGCCCTGAGGTAATTTGTATTTATTCACCGGGGAATGCCCCGACGTATCATGTTGGAGAAAAATGATCGTGATGAAGACCCGCGGAATCGGGTAAGGCATTGGAGCGTAGTCTAGATTTAGTTTAGAATAGGATTTGTATTTTCGTATTTTTCTATTTTTGGACTGTATAATTGAACTGGACTTTATATTTTGGATTATTTTGTTTTTGTTTGCTTGAGTGATTACTTTTGTGTGCTTTGTGTGGTTTATGCATTTGTAATGTCAATTTAGCCGATACGCTCTGCCAAGCGACCGTGGTCAAATCACGAGATCGTGGGGTGCCTAACACCTTTCCCTCGGTCAACAGAATTCCTTAGCCGGAATCTCTGTTCGCAAACCAGTTTAAAGAGTCAAATGGTTTTGGAAAAGATTTTCTAATGGTGACTTGGCACACCGGATTATGCCAAGTGGCGACTCTAAGTAAAAAAATGTAAATAATCCTTTTCCGAAACAAATTTTCATCTTTTTGTCACTTTAATAATTAAAACCCTTTTGAACTTAAAAATAAATCTTTTTAGAGAGTACGTGAAAAGAGGGTGTGACAGCTTCTGGCGACTCTGGTGACAAGCTTTCAGAATTCGTGCTATTTTTGGAGTCGTATCGGCTTTGTTTGGCATTACGAGTGTATAAGCTTGTTTGTGATTTTGTTTGTGTTATTGTTTTCACTTTTGTGCTTTTTCGTACTCTTTGTTTATCGTATTTATCCTATGTGTTACCGCTTTCTATCTGTCATCATGACTCCACCCCCGGCCTTCTTTCTACAACGAGTCCATAGTACACGTGTTGTACACAACCTCTAGTTGAGTCACCCTTATTTTAGGGGGGAGCCGTCGGTGTTATGGAGTAGGTGGAAAGCAAAGCAGCCACTATCGACCATACACTCCCCTGAACAACCTTGTTAGTAAACCACAACGTAGGTCAGCCTTTAGGTCATGCTTATGTGCATCATACTGAGACCTACGGGACCCACATGGCCCTTTGTGGGAGACTCCCCTCTAAAGTATCCCTACGTGCTAACTGTTGCATTTTTTAGGGTAACGTGGTCATTTGACGGACTGATTTTTGAAATTGAAAAAAAAAGTTGTTAGGAGTAAGGTGCGTAGGCAAAAATGAAAAAGAAAAAAAAATAGAAAAAGTGAGTCGAAAAGGATGAAAAAAAAAGAGAAATTTCGTAGTTTATTTTAGAATTCTTTATGGCTT
>NW_025860502.1:0-2782 GCF_002878395.1 Capsicum annuum
AAAAAAAATAATAAAATACATATATACATACTTGCATATATCCTTTCATGTTCCCTTTAATGAAAGGAACAAAAAAAAATGAAATAAAATACATATATACATACTTGTTTTATTTTTTTTTATTTTTTTGGTCCAAGTACATCTACATTTACTTTATAAATAAAATAAAACTATCCAAAGTTATATGAATTATGAGTGAGAAATATGTTATATTTCTCAAGTCTTGCTGTAGAAATTTTAAAGATAATGAATTGTGAGTGAGAAATGTGTTATATTTCTCAAGCCTTGTTATAGAAATTTCAAAGATAATGTATTGTGAGGGAGAAATGTGTTATATTTCCCAAGCCTTGCCGTAGAAATTTCAAAGATAATGAATTGTGAGTGAGAATTATGTTATATTTCTCAAGCCTTGCCGTAGAAATTTCGAAGATAATGAATTGTAAGTGGGAAATATGTTATATTTCTCAAGTTTTGCCGTAGAAATTTCAAAGATAATGAATTGTGAGTGAGAAAAGTGTTATATTTTTCAAGTCTTGCTGTAGAAATTTCAAAGATAATGAATTGTGAGTGAGAAAAGTTTTATATTTTTCAAGTCTTGCTGTAGAAATTTCAATGATAATGAATTGTGAGTGAGAAATATGTTATATTTTCCAAGTCTTGGTGTAGAAATTTCAAAGATAATGAATTATGAGTGAAAACTATGTCATATTTTTTTGCCGTAGAAAGTTCAAAGATAATGAATTGTGAGTGAAAAATATGTTATATTTCCCAAGTCTTTCTGTAGAATTTCAAAGAAAGCTACATAACACAAATTCATTCAATTTGATGTAAAATTCCAAAGCTTGAAAAAAAAAACAATATGAAAAAACAAAACAAAGTAAATTGTTTTTTAGTTCAGGAACCGACAAATCTTTATACTCCCTCCGTCCCATTTTACTCATCCCAAATTTCCTAATTTGTTGTCCCATTTTACTTGTTCTTTTTTACTTATCAAGATAAGATAAAAAAAAAATTTCATTCTACCCTTAGTGTAATTGATTACTCCTTATTATTAGCATTCTTAAAAAATATTGCAAAGATCAGTATCATTAAGAGTACACCATTAAGAATATAAATGGTGCTTTGGTATTAACCATCCATCAATATTGGAACTAACAACAAGACACAATTAAAAGGGGCAAAATGGTAAAGTTATATTATTAATCATTGTTTTCTTAACACTTGTGTCATCCCAATTTGGGACGGGTAAAATGGGACGAAGGGAGTACTTGATTAGACATCTATTTATGTGGACCTATTTTAATGAAAAAGAATACTTTATTGTATCAATAATTGACCTAGTCAAGTATATTTAAGTGGCCAATAGAGTAGGAGAATATCATTCTCAAACATTAAATACAACTAAGTCATATAATAGAATACTTTTTTGGTATTATAAGACGAGTAAGGGTGTGCGAAAATCGAACCGACCAATAAACCAAACCGACAAAAATATTATTAATTTATTGTTATTGGGTTATTAGGTTAACGATTTTTTAATCAATAAATATATACATATATAAAGGAGGATTAGAGGCATACTGATGTGACATTTCTCTATGACCAGCATTGCCAATTATCTTTTTTCACCCTTTTTTGACATTTTTTTCCTTTATTAATGTCCCCAAAACTGCAAAAATAAATAAATAAAATACACCTTAATTTATATATTAAAGAAAAACTTAAATAATTAAATACATTGGTCAATTAAACACTACATTAAAGCTAATGCATGTAAATGAAATATGAAATGCCAGACTTATCATTTTCCAAAACAGTTTATTTTGCATATAAAATGGGTTAGATATTTGTAACCACCAACATTGGATTCTTTAGCTTTGCTTCTTTTTCAAGAAAAAGAGACTATCTCATAGAAATGCTCTTCACTATCAACATATTGAAAAACCACATTTGGTTTACAGCCTTTACTTCATATATTCTCAATTCATTTTCTGCCTTCTTCAATCTTTCCCTCTTTACTCAACCCTTGAAGATATTGTGTGCAAGAAAAAGTCATGTAAATAAATATTTCTCTTCAAGATAATTTTTTTTTTTTTGAGAATATATTGCAATATAATTTCTTCAATACGGAGATACTTTGTTGAGAATATGTTGCACTATAATTTTTCCGACGACATGATACGTTTTGAGAATATATGCACTATAATTCCTCCAACGAGATGATGCATATTGAAATATGTTTCACTATAATTTCTCCAATGAGGAGATACATATTGACAAAAAAAATCAATTTTTATTGAGAAATTTATAGGAAGAGTCATCAAAGTGTCAAGGGACAAGAAGAATTATATGAAAAAAGTATCAATCGGTTTATGGAATTAATATCAAATCATTTGGAGATTAAGGAAAAATATTATTCAACGAGATAGTGCATATTGGAATATGTTGCACTATAATTTCTCCAATGAGGAAATACGTATTGAAAAAAAAAATTAATTTTGATTGAGAAATTTATAGGAAGAGTCGTCAAAGTGTCAAGGGACAAGAAGAATTATATGAAAAAAGTATCAATCTATTTATGGAATTCATTTCAAATCATTTGGAAAATAAGGAAAAATATTATTTTGTGATAATATTGCCTATTGAAGGAGAGAATTATTTATGGAATTCATTTCAAATCATTTGTAGAATAAGAAAAAATATTATTTTGTGATAATATTTTCTGTTGAAGGGGGGAATTTAGCATAAGGGAGGGAAACTAAAGAAAAAGAAAAAAAAGTCA
>NW_025860503.1:0-1083 GCF_002878395.1 Capsicum annuum
TTCTTTTTGAGCCACCGTGATGTTCTCCATGCTGTCCACTTTCTGTTGATGGCTTTGAGCATTCTTGGCAGTGTCACACCCCTTTTTTTACTCCGAAAAGATTCGATTTTACACTTCGAAAGCGTTTTTATTATCAAAGTGACAAAAAATGAAAATTTGTTTCAAAAAGGATTATTTATATTCAAACCTCAAAGTCGCCACTTGGCATAATCCGGTGTGCCAAGTCACCATTGAAAAACCCTTTACAAAATGATTTTGACTCTGTAAAACTGATCTGCGAACAGAGATTCCGACTAAGGAATTCTGTTGACCGAGGGGAAGGTGTTAGGCACCCCTTGGTCCCTTGGTTCGACCACGGTCGCTTGGTGGAGAGTATCGGCTAATTAGAAACCAAAAATGTATAAACCACACAACGAACATAAACAAACATCAAACAACAATCCAAAAACCAAAATAATAATGTCCAGTCAAATTATTACAACCCGAAATGAACAAAAAGGTATTGAAAAGTAAACCTACGCTAACCTACATTAATCCTAAACTACGATCCAATTCCTTACCCGATACTTCGGGCCTTCATCACGGACGTCCTTTGAATACATAATACATCGGGGCATTCCCCGGTGAATCAATACAAATCCCTCGGGGCATTCCCCGGCCCAATGAATACAATAGATCCCAATGCATAAATTGAAACCACTCCACAAACATTTCATCATTTCAACAATCACAGATCCTAAACTTTGCCTACCCAACCTACTTTTACCTATCAATTGTTGGCCTAAACATAATGCTATCGGATTTATAACTTGATATTTATTCCGAACGAAACATAACAACAATAAACTCAAAGGTAATCCAAATTCATCTTATCAACCTTGCAATTCCCATCCCCAATTTCTTACTCAATCACATGATTAACACATGCTTCGACTATTAATTCACAATAATATTTCAGCAATCCACAATCAATAATATTCGACATTCATCATTCACCTCACGCAAAAGATAAAGAGAAAGTCGAGACGACAATAATCAACCACTCACCATAATAAAAATGAACTAAGAATAAGAATAAGATGA
>NW_025860504.1:0-1829 GCF_002878395.1 Capsicum annuum
ATATATATATTCTAGGAAAAGATGTAATAGTTAAAATAGAGGTAGAAGAGACAATAAAGAGTAACACAATAACTGGTCGTAGTAAAACAATACGAGCACAAAATAAAGCTACAGCCGACCTATCCAAAACAACATGCATCAACAAGATGAAACTACAAATGTAGCACTACGTATGACTAGTAACAAAGACAATACTTCTACCTACTAGCATGAACGGATGGAGGCACTAGGACCTCCTAGTCTTCCACTTTAATTTTCGTTTGCCACATCTTCCTATCAATTTCATGTTCTCACTGCAACATCACTGCATGGGTTAGTTTATTAAATATTACTCCCTTCCATTTAAAAAAGAAAAAAATTATTTTGACTTGATACGTAGTTTAAGAAATAAAGAGACTTTTGAATCTTGCGGTCCTAATTGAAGTTATGTCAAATGTATCAAAATGCTCTTTTATCTTGTAGTTTTTAACATGCCCGTGGTAAATTAAAATTAAAATATTGTCAAAAAATAAAAAAGGTCATTCTTTTATAAAACAGTTCCTTCTTTCCAAAACGGAGGAAGTAATAATTAGACAAGTAGTGGACGGAGTTTACAACAACAACATGTTTTCAGTGCAATCTCACAAATGAAGTTTGATGTTGTATACATGGAGAAAGAATTTCTGTGGAGAACTAAGGGACGCTGATAAAAGTCCCCTAAACTTAACACTAAAGATCTCTTTTGTTGGCAACTTTAATTTTGTCGCCGCGAGTAAATAACCAAGTCATCCACTAAAATTCATCGTGGCAAAAGAATGAGCTGCCACTAAACTCTCATGTGGCCACCTTTTAAAGTCGTTAGAAAAATCTTAGTTTAAAGCGATTAATGTATCACCACGAAAAATCGTCATGAGACCTCTAATTACTTGTAATGCTATCCGTGCACGTGCCTATTTTGCTTTAGGAGATACCAGAGCAGAATTTTGAGTAATAACCTTGAGTTTGAAGGAATACTCTATATTGAAAGAGTCTTTCATAAATGATTTTTGATAATCGAATCAAACAAACTATATAGACATTTGGTTAAAAATTCCTTCCCAATTCCATTTCATTTTCTTTTAGTTCATGATTTGTTGATTATATTTTATTTTTCTCTTAAAACATCAATGGAGTATCTTAGTGACAAATTGATTCTTCTAATTCTGATTGTATATCCAACAAATCAACCAATCTTACTAAAAAGGCTGAGAAAAATAGAAAAAAAATTGATATAAGTCGATCTAATTAAAAATCGACTTAATTGGTTTCATTTGATTCTTGTTTTTAAAATCCAACTTAATTGGTTTCATAATACATATATGTATGAAGACGACAATCAAATAGAGCAAGAGTCATATTTGAGAGAATCTGATGGAAGATATATTGAAGTGCACCTAATACGAAGAACCAGCTTGAAGAACCTGTTCCATAGTCATATGTCGTATAGTCTCTAAATCAAGTTTTGAGTAATGGAAAATTCAATCAAGTTGTAATTTACTGCTTTCCTATAGTTGTGTTTAGGGAACATTATTGAGTTGTGTAAAATTCAAGTTGGGGATAACTCGAAGTGGGGTACAACAGTCTTGGAATTGTTGAAGATTAGAAATTAAAGTTAGCTCCTAGACTGCAAGAGCTGTAATCTGAATCTAATTGAGGCTGATTTAGTTGTGCACTTCTTTCAAATAGACATGTTTTAATTATGTCAATAACCAGAACAAACATTCCACTTAAAGTAACATTACGATACAATACAAGAGAAACACATAACTCAAAATACAAGCTTTAATTAATCATCAAGCTTGTATTTATAC
>NW_025860505.1:0-468 GCF_002878395.1 Capsicum annuum
CCTTACACAAACCTTTCTTCTATCAAATCAAAATCATATCTGTTTAGTGATTATTAGAGAACTCAATACACGACGGAAAGTTGAAAATGACTTCAAATTAATAGATGTAGGATCGTTGTGAATAGAAGACATAAAATATTCTACAATACAAATGTAAAAAACAAACAGTAAAATGAACAACTAAAACTGTTGGCAAACTTGACAAAGGCCTAATAGCTCATGTTGATGTTGTTCCATGCATTGGTACTTTACAATGATCTACATTCTACAATATGAGATATTTGGTAGAGATTAAGGTTATAAGTTTATAAGGTTGTTTAATAATATAAGGTTATAAGATTAAACGGGTGTCACACCCCTTTTTTAACCAAAAAGATTCGATTTTAAGTTTGAAAGGGTTTTCATTATTAAGTGACAAAACGGAGATTTGTTTTGAAAAGGACTTTTTATATTCAAAACTCAGAGTCA
>NW_025860505.1:568-3102 GCF_002878395.1 Capsicum annuum
AAAAAGATTCGATTTTAAGTTTGAAAGGGTTTTCATTATTAAGTGACAAAATGGAGATCTGTTTTGAAAAGGACTTTTTATAGTCAAAACTCAGAGTCACCACTTGTCATAATTCGGTGTGCCAAGTCACCTTTGGAAATCCTTTTCAAAATGGTTTTGACTCTTTAAGACTGGTTTACGAACAGAGATTCCGGCTAAGGAATTCTGTTGACCGAGAGAAAGGTGTTAGGCACCCCTTGATCTCGCAGTTCGACCACGGTCGCTTGGTGGAATGTATCGGCTAATTTGGACACTATAAAATGTACAAACCATATAAACACACAAAAAAAACAAAACAAAACAAATCAAATAAAATTCAAACCAAAATAATATCCAGTCCAAATTATACAGTCCAAAAGATAGAAAAATGTGAAAATGTAAATCCTATTCTAAACTAATTTTAGACTGATGCTCTACCCGATGCCTCGGGCCTCCGTCATGAATGTCCTTCGGGTAAAAATATTTCGGTGCATTCCCCGGCGAATAAACACAAATACCTCGAGGCATTCCCCGGCCAAATGATACATTTGATCCACAAAGCAATAAAACCAAGCCATTCAACACATGTTTCAACCATTCAATATTCCACAATTCCTAAAAATTCGCCTACTCCTTATCGTTAGCCTACCCGTTTCGACTTAAAGCATGATACTACCACATTAAACATCAACAATGAATGAAAATATGACAATATTCACTTTTTGCAATTCCCGCCCCAAAACAATCCATTATAATTCTCAAACGAGGTACCATTTCATCACATAATCCAAGTAAATGAACGACGCATCAACACAAGCACCTATCCATCACCAACGGAGAACTCAACATCAAACATTCAATTCAATTTATCAAATATGACAAAACAATGAAATAAAAGAGAGTGAATAGAATTGGACCTCGATTTTTATTTCAATCTGTCAAAATTTTGATTGGAACTTCGACCGGAATACCTCGAACGATAAAGCCTCGACTCCGAACTCGTGAATTTAATAAAACCCAACACTAAACTAATCTCCGAGCAACCCGAACGAGCGTTTCGCTATCGTGGTCGTTTTCCGGTGGAAATGGACGGGAACGAGTCTACATCAGGGGTTTTGGTTGGTTTCTTTTCGAACTGTTTCACCAAAACTGACCTGGACAGTTGGACGGAGGGGTTTTCCGGTAGAATCAGCCGAAAATAGGGATGAGGGTGGCTGGCAGTGCATTTCCGATAGTGAATCTGGCGAGTACGTCGCCGGAAAACCAAACCAAGGGTCATTTTCCCTCTTTCTCCTCTCTCTCGCGTTCATAAATCACTTCTCCCTCAATTCACTGTTTTTCCTTTGATCTCTATTATTATCTCCCTATCACTCAGTTTTCTCTCATAATCGCTCCATTTTATTTTATTTTTTGCTTTTCTCCTGATTTTTCAATCTAGGCGTGTACCATGTCCAATGGTGAGTGTACATGGCCTGAGGTGTGTGTGCTCTACTATGAATTCAGAGATTTTGTGCTCGGTGTGTGTGGAATCTTTAATTGGTTCCTTTCTGTTATTTTGTTTTTTGTCCTCCCCCTGTTATTTGGATGATGATGATATATGGTGAGTATATGCTAGTGTGATTTTTGAGTAAAAAGGTGCCAAGATTCTATTAATAAATTCAATAACTAGAATTGTTTTGCCATAAGAGAAAAGATAAATTTTTGACAGAATTAACCTATCTTAAAATACATTTTAATTACTAGAAAGAGATCACTTCTATTTGGACTCCGTTGGTGGCAACTTATAACAACACATGGGACAATTTGGGTTTTTAAGAAGCCATGTCTCGATGCAGCCATAATGGAAACTGTGGCTGCAAGGCAAGGTGTATTGTTGTGATCTAGGTGAGTAACTCTCCTTGCATATCACACACTCATCTGTCCATTCATTTTCTGGAAGATGAACTCTTTACAAAGACTGCATTATTGATCTTACTGCAGACAGCGACATGAATTCTCTCCTAGCTTGCTCAGTTAAAGTCTATACTAATTCCCTTTCATAATTCTCATCACAATGCATGCACCACCAATTTATTGTGTTCTTCACAGCATCTTTTATATCCCCTTCACGGGCTTCAATCTATTGTAATTTTTCATACAAAGATAGTTCGTTAGATTGTCCCAATCCCTTGATTGCTTTATAAGTAACTCTCCAAACTATTTCTCCAATCTCATCATATTAGATTTTAACAATTTTGGATTTGGTAGGTTCAAATTCTTGAGTAGATAGATAAAGTTTCTCAACAATTATCAGGCTCACAGAAGCTGTATCATCATCTTGCAAAGGAGGTGCAAGGTTCTGTGTTGTACGAGCATACTCCAAAATTTGTTTGATTAAATCATGTTTGCTCTCCAAGATTTTCTCAAGACCATCCCACTTAATTCTTTCTAGGGGACAATGTAAGATAGTTTCTGAAGGCAGCACTGTGCCAACAATATCCCATGACAATGAGTTGTACTTCCCATACCACTTAGTA
>NW_025860506.1:0-1093 GCF_002878395.1 Capsicum annuum
CGGTGAGTAAATACAAATTACCTCGGGTCATTCCCCGGTTAAATAAATACACTTTCCAAATACGATAAACAAGACATTCAACAAATATTCCAATCATTCCAACACTGCAACAACCCTAAACTTGCCTACCCGAGCTTGTTGTTTGCCTACCCGCTCGACGACGTATCATATTCAACATCAACAATGTATCAAAAATATCATAATATTCACTTTTATCAATTTTCGATTCCCGTCCCCAAATTTCCTTTTAATCAATCGCACCACTAAAACTAATCCAATTCTTACATCATACCACCGGAGTCACATCACCAAGCACGTGATCATAACATCAACAACATCAAACAAATACAATCACCTAAAACACAATCATAGCCATTTCAACAAAATAGAATAAAGAAGAAAGTACGGGAGTAAAGAGATGGACCTCAAGAGCTTTCGATTGATTTTAATAAGAGAAATAAGAGCCGCTCCAAGAACCTCGATAAACACCAATGAAATCTCGACTCTTCAAATCTATCGAAAGCTTTCAAAATATAATATTATTTGAATGAGAAGATGAAAACCGTATCCGAAGACCTCGAGTCGAAACCTCATCAATGAACCAATTTCGGTTTTATCCACCCTTTTTATTCACTAACCCGATCCAAAACAGTGACGACCCAAAACCGTTTTCGTGCGTGACGATTCTATCTAATCTATTTTCCGATGGGGTTCGACAGAAATGGCAACAAAAGGGATAGGTTCGATTGAGTTTTAGGGATCAGTTTAAGGTGTGTGGGGTGGCTTTTCCGGCGAAGAGACGACAATTTTGGGTCGAAAATTGACTGACCCAACTACTGGTTGATGCTTTTCGATGCGTTTTTTATAATTTGCAGGATGGTTCAACCGAAAATGGGACAGACGGTGATTGTTGGGTATTTTTCGGTGGGTCTCCGATTGGCTATTCCGGTGATGATTTCGCCAGAAGACTGGACCGAATCACGTTTTTCTCTTTTACTCTCTCACATTCGATCTACTTTTTTTCTGTGCGTCCCTCTCTCAATTTATCCTCTCTTTTGGTTCCCTCTCTCCCGTCACTGTGTGTGTGCGTGTA
>NW_025860507.1:0-1243 GCF_002878395.1 Capsicum annuum
GTGTTAGGCATCCCTTGATCCCGTGGTTTGATAACGGTCGCTTGGTAGAGTGAATCGGCTAAATTGACACTACGATGTACAAACCACATAAAAACACGTAAAACAATCAAACAAACAAACAAAACAAAATGAATCAAAAATATAGTGTCCAGTCCGAGTTAGTCCCGAAATAGAAAAATACAAAAATGCAAATCCTATTCTAACTAATCCTAGACTAAGCTCCAATGCCTCACCCGATACCTCGGGCCTTCATCACGGACGTCCTCTAAGTACCAAATATTTTGGTGCATTCCCTGGATAAAATAATATAAGTACCTAGGGGCATTCTCCGGCCAAATGAGTACAATTGAATTAAATGCGATTAAAAAACAAAACCATTCCAACACATATTTCAAACATGCCATCAATCCACCAATTCTAAATTTGCCAACCCAAACCTACTATGTGCCTACCCGTTTCAACGTATCAATGAATCAAAAATAACTAACCTTTGCCCTTTTATCAATCTTCGATTCTCACCCCAAATAAACAATTTCAACAATGGAACATTCAATTATTTATATCTAAGTTCATTCACTTATCAATTCAACTTTTCAAAAATTGAAACCAATACCAAATACATATATACAATAAATATTCGAATATGTCAAGCACACGAATCATTCACACCCATGAAAGCAATTAAATTCAAGATAACAACAATTAAAATTCAAGACGAGAATAGAGGATGAGATAGAGAAATGGACCTCGATTATATTTCAATCCTAAGTTGTTCCATGTCGCCAATGGAATACACCAAATCAACCTCAATGACAAAAACCAACTTCAGTAATACCCTCTATTGTTTCTCGCCAAAACCAAACCAAAAATGACAAACCCATACCCAGTTTCACCCATTTCCATCGAATGTCATCGGAATCAGGTCGCCAACAGTCAATTTCAATCGATTAGAGATTGATTTTACTAGTTCCAGTTGGTTGAACTGAGTTTTACAAAGGGAAACCATTCACCGGAAAGATCAAACAATGGGTATTTTCAAATCTCCGTCGATCTCGCTTTGCTTATCCCTCTCTCGTGCTCAAGTCTCTCTCTCTCACTCTAATTTTCTCTCTGTCTATCTTTTTTTTCATGATTTCTCTCCTCTCCCACACTCAAACTCTCCGTGTGTGGAGTCTGTGTGTGCCAATGTTCGGTGTATTGTGAGATGGTGATGGCATTAATACGAGAAAGAAAAGAATGGAGT
>NW_025860508.1:0-1823 GCF_002878395.1 Capsicum annuum
GGGAGGTGGACAGGGTGGCCAACATGTTTCTTCTACTAGAGGACTTCTCAGGCACTACCTCAAATTCAGATTCTATGAGATAGAAGCACAAAAATGATGGAAAATTCTCTGCTAACATTGCTTACGAGAAAAGAAATGCACAGCTAAACAGAAGACAAGAAGTTTCGTGGAACAATGTCTGGAAAAACATAGCTCCAACTAAAGTAAATGGTTTACTTGCTTGGTACTTGGCAGTAAGAAAAGCTTGCCTAATACATGAGGTTTTGAAGAGAAAGAGACGGATTACAGTTTCCAGCTGCCAACTTTGTGGTGAAACAGAAGAGACAAATAGTGACCTCTTTTGGCATTGTAAATTTACAGCACAGTTATGGGCCTTAATTCTTATCCTCACAGACACAAAATGGACAATGCCCGAGCATACTGCAGATCAGCTGATTTGCTGGATTAGAAGAGGAGGGAGCAAGATCCAGAGGAGATGGTGGAAAATCATCCCACACAGCATATGGTGGACTGCATGGAAAGAGAGAAATAGCAAAAGTTTTGAAGATAGGTTCAATTCCATTCATAAAGTTAACCGAAATTGTATTGTATCCTTTTATTATTGGTGTAAAAAGATAGAAATAGATGAATTAGAACCAGCAGATTTTTTAGGATCTACATAAGTAACTTCCTCCTACTTCCTTTCTGCTCCTTTTTTAAGGACTCAAGCATATCCTTAATGCTGAGAACAACAACATTACCAGTTTCTAAGAAAAAAATAAAATCCAAGTATCATGTTTCCATATGTAAATCAAATTCCAATTCTCCTCCAAATATTGAACAAACGAATGCAAAGTAGCATTTATTTGATACTGTTTGGATTATTCTTTGACTTGTGTTTGTAGAATTCATTTTGACAAGTAAATAAGAGTTTTATTAAGTGAAAAACACTAAGCCAGTGCCTGTGGTATAAGAGATGTAACTATGCGGAGTGCTGAGATTTCTGTGGCCGAGCAAATCAACGTAGACAACAATTTTCTAGCTATCCAACAACATTCTACCTAAAAGCAGAGTCAGAAAAGGCTTTTTTGTGTATCAGAAAGGCCAAGCTTATTGCCTTTACAAACAGATAAGAGAGCTTTAACAAACAAGGAAGAGAATCTTTACCATTGAGGAGCAACATTTTGGTGTCAGAATGAGAGGCTACACACTGCAAAATAGAAAGAAATGTGAATCTATTTCAATAGGAAGGATAGAAGATTTGACCAGCATAAAACCTAAATAACAGAAGCATAGTGTGAACATAATTAAATCATAAAACACTCATACTATGATAACGACAGATATTTGGAAGTGATACAAGCACCAAGGAAGAAATAAAACTTAAAACTACTTCACTACTAACAGGTATTTTTTTACAAGGAAATTTTTTTAAAAAAATTTGAGCACCACTTTCTTGATGCATATAACACAATCCCAAGCATATCCAATTTTCTACATCTAATGCTGAACATTTAATCATTATAAAGAAATCACATAATGACAATAACTCATTAACTTAAAGATAACAAAGAAGAATGAATAACAGAAACAGTATCAATAATCACCGAGAAAAAGTCAACAAGGAGAAGTTTATATACCTGAAGAAGTGCTAGTACGTTACAAACTCTATTTGATTGTGCAGGAGTCAGGTTTGGCGGCGACAAAAAAGGATATATAGAAATTATCTCCTGTAAACATGCATATTAACATTTACAGACTTATCGAAATAGCTAGTAACTTCCACGCTATAAGTCTTAAGAGATAAGAATCAAATAGTTGGACAGAAAATGTCTACAATAGAA
>NW_025860509.1:0-2335 GCF_002878395.1 Capsicum annuum
GCTAATGGTGTTGGGAGATTCCGAATTACTCATTCGACAAATTCAAGGTGAATGGGAAACGAGAGATATCAAGCTCATTCCATACAAACAGTTCGTAGAGGACCTTAGCAAAAGGTTTAAGTCTATCGAGTTTAGACATATTCCCAGATCCCATAATGAGCTGGCTGATGCCCTGGCTACCCTAGCTTCCATGCTCCCGTACCCAGGAAAGACGCATCTCGACCCATTAGGGATACAGGTACGAGATCAACATGGTTATTGCAATATAATTGACACAGAACCAGATAATGAACCTTGGTACTATGATATCAAACGCTTCCTAAAGTCAAAAGAATACCCAATACACGCCAAAGCAGATCAAAAAAGAACCATTAGGAGACTTGCTAATGGTTTCTTCTTAAGTGGGGAGATTCTGTATAAACGAACCCCAGACTTGAACTTGTTGAGATGTGTTAATATTCAGGAAGCTGAAAAAATCATGAATGAGGTACATTCGGGGGTGTGCGGTCCGCATATGAATGGCTATGTTTTAGCGAAAAAGATCATGCGGACAGGAAATTATTGGTTAACTATGGAGCGAGATTGCTTTCGCTTTGTTCGCAAGTGTTATCAGTGTCAAATTCATGGTGATTTGATTCACTCGCCACCTTCAGAGCTGCATCCTATGTCTGCTCCTTGGCCATTCGTTGCTTGGGGCATGGATGTAATCGGTCCAATAGAACCAAAAGATTCTTATGGGCATCGATTCATACTGGTCGCTATTGACTATTTCACCAAATGGGTAGAAGCTGCTACTTTCAAATCAGTCACGAAGAAAATAGTAGTGGATTTCGTTCATTCGAACATCATATGTCGTTTTGGTATACCAAAGTCCATTGTCACAGACAACGCAACCAATCTCAATAGTCATCTAATGAAGGAAGTTTGTGAGCAGTTTAAGATCGTGCATCATCATTCTACCCCTTACCGTCCTAAAGCAAATGGAGCCGTTGAAGCAGCAAACAAGAATATTAAAAAGATTCTTAGGAAAATGGTCCAAGGATCTCGACGACAGTGGCATGATAAATTACCTTTTGCTCTTTTAGGATATCATACAACTATCCGTACATCGACTGGCGCAACTCCTTATTTACTAGTCTATGGGACCGAAGCTGTAATACCCGGAGAAGTCGAAATTCCCTCGCTTCGAATCATTAGTGAAGCCGAAATTGACGATACTGAATGGGTCAAGTCTAGACTAGAACAATTATCATTAATAGATGAAAAGAGGTTGACGGCAGTTTGCTTTGGTCAATTATACCAGAAAAGGATGGCGCGAGCTTACAACAAGAAGGTACGTCCTAGAAAATTCGAGGCCGGCCAACTGGTGGTGAAATGTATCCTTCTACACCAAGAAGAGGCTAAAGGAAAGTTTGCTCCAAACTGGCAAGGTCCATACATAGTCAGACAAGTATTATCAAATGGGGCTTTGCAACTTACGGATCTGGATGGAAAAACGACAGAAAAAGCTATCAATACCGATTCAGTCAAAAGATATTATATTTGACACACTTGTGCTTAACATTCTCAAGTTGAGATGACGAAAGGCCATCATTCTACTAAATGTCATTAATCCCTCGTCAGCCCTTCGAGCCTTATTTACCTTTCCTTGCTTACCCTCTTTGGAGTCAAAAATAAAAAAATAAAAAAATAAAATAAATAAATAAAATAATAATAAAAAAATAAAAAAATAAAAAAATAAAAAATGCGTTAGCATTGAACTACGTTCGACCTGATTCCTAAATGGATACGTAGGCAGCCCTATCTTGGGGTTCGGTCCGAAAAATGAGATATATATCCTATTGTCACTTTTATATGGCTCTCAAGTTGTAACCTATCCTAAAAATTCTTTTTCCTTTGTCTATCAAAGACCTTCAGATCAATTTTTGAGAATGTCAAGCTTTGTGTGTTGTATATATATATATATATATATATATATATATATATATAAAAGAAAAAAAGCTTATTGGTAAAAACCCTCAGGGGCGCCATAAGACAATGATGAACGAGATAATCGAAATCAGAGAGGGCAATTGAGAAGATCCTAGAAGGAATGACTTTAGTCAGACAAAGTTTATCATGACAGGACAAAGATTAAGAAGGACGATTTGATTTGATTGAAAGGTGCAGCCTAATTCGAGATTAGACAGTTTTGAAGGGTCAAATGTCTACTCCAAATTGTATGTCATGCGTTATTAAAGTCAATATACACCCCCAAATAAACTTTCTTACTTTACCGGTATAAATGCTTCCTATTCAAACATAATTCTTTTATTCCTTCTTTTGATTTTTCCTT
>NW_025860510.1:0-3420 GCF_002878395.1 Capsicum annuum
ATAATTCTTTTCTATTTATTTCCCATTTTATTTTTGTTTCATTAAACGTTCCTGAATAATATCTACAATGATGTTTTATTTTTTCATTCATACCTATATTTAAGTACTCCTCCATAACTATATTCCCTAGCATCTGCTTCTACTATATATATAAATTTTCTATTTTCATCTGAGAATTGTAATTTTGGTCATTCTTTACAAAGTGTTTTTATTTTCTGGACTTGTTTTTTATCTTCTTCATTATAGTTATATTCTACATTCTTTTTTAATTTTTTCTGTAAAGGCTTTAGATTTTCTTCTAATTTTAGTATATATTCCCTTACTTGGTTTACTAATCCCAAAAATGATTGTAATTTCTTTTTTGTATCTAATTCTTCTTTTGAATTTATTATTTTTTGTACTATATGTTGTTGCATTTTTACTCCACTTTTATCTATTTGTATTCCAAAAAATTCTATTTGGTTTTCATAATTTCAGCTTTCTTTTCACTTAAACTTATTCCTGATTTTTCTATTATATCTATAAATTGTTCTAATAATTTTAAATGTTCTTTTTTGGTTTTTGTATATAATAGTATATCATCTATATATACTATACAATTAGGTAATTGTTTAAAATAACTATCCATAAAATGTTGATATCTACCTGGTGCATTTTTATATCCAAATGGTAGTACATTCCATTCATAAAATCCTTGTGGTACCGTAAACGCGGTTAATTCCTTAGATTCTTCTTCTAACTTCAAATGGTAAAATCTTAATTTACAATCAAATTTACTAGAATAATTATATCCTTGTATTTGTCTTATTTTTAATATCTTGTTTGGTATTGGGTAATTATAAGTCATAGTTTTTGCATTTAAATTTCTATAATCAATAACCATCCTACTTTTTCCTCTTTTTTGTTCATTATGTTTATTTAATATAAATGTTGGGCTATTATGTTTACTACTACTTTTTTTTGTATATATTATTTTTCTAATAATTCTTCTATATGCATTTTAAATTCGTTTAACTCATCAAAATTATATGTTAATGGTTTCTGGGTTATTATGCTATTTTTATCTATTAATTCAATTTTTATAGTGGTTTTATGTTTTTCCCATCCTTTTAACGGATCTTCACTATATAATTGTTCTAATTCTTTCTTAATTATTTCTATCTTATTTATTGAAAATATAGTTATTTCCTTTTTATTTATTGAAAATACGATCAATTCTATTGTATCTTCAGAATTTTTTATATTTTTTAATTTTTGTGTAATTTTTTCACTTTCTTCTATCCAATTAGTTTTCTTTCTTATTTTATTAGTAACTCTTTTTGCTCTTACTTTCTGTTTACATGGTGTTGTAAGCCAACAATATGTTCTAGTTATTATATGTGAGTATAATTTATCTAAAAACGGCATTCCTAAAAGTATATCTTTTGATATTAGCTCATAATTATAGATTTCTTCTATTGTTAATATTTTATTCCATACTTGTGTTTTTACATTCTTAGCTTTATAAGTAATTAACCTTCCTTCGTTATTAAATCCTTTAACTATTATTGGTGTTTTTAATTTATCCCATTTACTTTCTGATAAACAATTATATCTACATAAATTAGCTTCTACTCCTGTATCTATCATAGGCATATAATATCTACTGTAATATCCTTCTACTACTATCTTCATTAATACATATATTTTTATATCATGTTAAAGCTCTTCTTCAGAATAATTTTTCTCTATTATATGTTATAGAAAATTGTGTATGTTCTATATTGTATGATTTTACTTGTTCTAGCCATTTAATTCCTAATATTATGTCTACTTTTTGCATTTCTTCCTTTATTTCAAATTCTATTTTCATTTTTCTAACTCCTATTGTTATTTCTTTTTCTGCTATTTTTTTAGTGTTTATTAAGCTTCTTGGTAGATCTGGACATATATTATTATCAGATTTTATTTCCTCATTTTTTACTAGATATTTTGCTATATAATTTTCTTCTTATCCTGTATTTAAGAGTATTAAATATTTATTTTCATTTATTGTTCCTTTTATGTAATATTGGTTTAAATTAACTATTGAACTAGTTTCATAACTTGTTCTTTTTGATGAACTTGATGATTATGGTTTTTCATAAGCTATTCTTTTTGTTGTATCATTTATTATTTCTAAATCTTCTTCTATGTCGATATTTTTGTAACTATAATCATTATAATCAATTGCTTTTACGAATTATTCAAAAGGACTTTCTATTTGTATTTTATTAATTTTATTTGTTCTTGTTATTTTGTGTTTGTAGTTAATACATATAGGTTTTTACATCTTGCTGTAAATATTTCACTTCCTGGGGTTAGTTCTAATCCTCATATTTTGCAATATAATACTAATGATTTATCTATATTTTTTTATCTATTTTTGCTACTGATTAATTCACACTTATTATAAATTTAAATTTTTGGTCAATTAAATTTCCTTTTATGGCAGTTATTATACTTTTTTCTATAAGTTTTATAATTCTATCATCTACTAAATATAATTCTATCGGTGTATTTATTCCTTCTCTAAAACATGCTTTTATCAATATCTCTGTTCCTCCAAGGTGTACATATTTTTTGGGTCTCTACTTTTTATATCGTTTATTTCTTTATTTATTATCCTTTTTGTTACTAGTGGTATACTAGCTTTAAATTTTGTATATCTGCAGTCTATTATATGTTGTTTTTGGCTTACTACATAATATTCTTCCTTTTTCCTAGTAAATATATTTTTTATTGTTGATATTTTAAATATTTTTTCTACACTTAAGTCTAACTCTTTTTCCTTTTGTTTCATCATATATATTATTATCAAATATTAATTTTTGATCGGTTCCTTCGTCATTTAAATATTCTTCTTTTGTTATTATTTTTATATTTTCTTCAGTTATTTGGTTTATTTGTATATCTTCTTCAGTCAGTCAATTCGTGTAGTTCACTATTTATTTCATTATCTGTTTCATTCTTTGAAATTTCATATATACTGTCTTCACTTTCTAATTCGTAATCTATATTATATATCTGCATATATTCTGTATTTTCTAATTTTATTTCTGATATTTGTTTATTTTTTGGGTTTTTAAATAACTTAAAATCTCAAGCTAATGTCCTAATTTTCCGCAATTATAACAAGTACATTCTTTTATAGATTTCTTTTTCCTATATGGTCTTTTATGTTTATAACTTTTTACATAATATCTTTTTTTTGGTTTTTTATATTTATATTTTGATTTTTTGTATTTCTTATATTTTTTATGTCTTTTTCTTTTCCTATAATATCTTTCTTCACAACCAAATTGAGGTGCTATTTTATCATTGCAACATGCTAAATTTCTTATTAATGTTTTTCCATTTTTATTTCTTCTCTATATTTTTCACATAGGTTTCTATACCATA
>NW_025860510.1:3520-4334 GCF_002878395.1 Capsicum annuum
TTCTTATATTTTTTATGTCTTTTTCTTTTCCTATAATATCTTTCTTCACAACCAAATTGAGGTGCTATTTTATCATTGCAACATGCTAAATTTCTTATTAATGTTTTTCCATTTTTATTTCTTCTCTATATTTTTCACATAGGTTTCTATACCATTGTTGTAAAAATTTTATTCTTTCTCCTAGAGTATCTACTATTTTTGCTTCATCCCAATGTTTTATTATTTTTGAACTAAATGGTTCAGATAATTTACTAAAATATAATTTTCTTATTTCTTTACTTTCTTCTGTATTATATGCTCCTTTATAATTATATTCTTTAAATGCTCAAGTATATTCATCTATGTAGCACATATTACATATTGCTAATTTTAACATTAAATTCCTATTTGTATCTCTCTCTTCATTTTGTTCTTCTTCTGTTGTTGTCATGCTGCTTAATTCGTCTTTTATAGCTATTTCATAGTTTTTTTAATAATTCTCTAGGTGTTAATTTAGTTGTAGTTGTTGATGATGTTCCTTCTATAGGTTTGTCAGTTCTTAATACCCTTTTACTATTTTCAGTTAGATTTGAAAACCATAATTTCGCCGTTCCTGTTAGTGTTCATTTTTTTTTTGGTAACTAACCTTTTATTAATCACCAAATAGGAATTCCAAAACTATAACTGATTTAGACTCAACCAGCTACTTCTGAGTTTGCCAAATCACCTAGCATCTACCAGTTTACTACACATTTGTCAATTGCATCTTTCAACTTAGGTGGTACTCGTATACAACATAAGTATATTATTTCTCTAGTTACTTGCTCATTCTGTC
>NW_025860511.1:0-1536 GCF_002878395.1 Capsicum annuum
AAAGTAGCGTAACGGAGGATGAGAGCAGCAGAGATGGAAATGCTGGTAGGAAGAAGGCCATGGATGATTGCAAAAGCATGAGCTTGTTATCACAATGCAAAGACTAGTAACTGCTTCTACGATTCAAACATGTGATTATAGATTATACGAAAAAGACTAAATCGTTGCTCCGAAGCTACTAAAAGTTCAAAAATTGCGAGATATATATGTTAGTATCTAAATGCAAGTTGGAGAAAAAAGAGTTCCAAAATGGAAATTCAATTGAACAAGAGATTTCATCAAACATCTTTCGTGCACTCACCGAATCACAAAAATTGCCATCACCCAACTTGAGCGATGGTTCAGTCAGAGTTTGGAGAGACTTTGTGAAGATGACAAGACGAGGAACCCGAACATGGTGGAACATAGATTTTATGTGTGTTGTACTATGTCTTCCTCACAACTAAACACTTCAATTACTTTCATTTTGTCTTGTCCTGTCTCGCACAAGTAACTGACGTGGCACATGGAGAGATTGACGAGATGTCATGCATAGTATCGGTGCAAGATGGTTAAAATGGAAGCTCACTTCAGGAGTGATAAGAAATTGTCTCGTAAGCTTGAAAGATAAAGCTTTGCAGAGTGACAATCCGATCGGCTATGTTGTATCGAGCATAGCGTTGGCTAGATAAGAACTTTCACATTTAAAAATTGAAAGTGGCGGAAATGAGAATGTTGAGATAGATGTACGGATTTACTATGATAAATAGAGTTAGAAATGAAATTATTCCAGAGAAGGTGAGAGTGACTTTGGTGGAAGATAAGATGCGAAAAGAGGAATTGAGATGGTTTGGATATGTATGCGAGAAATGTAAGAGGCTCACTATGCAGGGGCAGAGCCAGCCTTCTGTTCGGGGATTCGGCCGAAACCCCTTTAACGGAAAAATATACATTTATACATAATTAAAATTATTTTTTATGTGGTTATAGTAGGTGTTGAACCCCCTTCGATGAAGTTTTCTTTGAATATGGAACTTCCTTAGTTGAAATTCTAAATTTTCTTTGAATATAGAACCCCCTTCGTTGAAATCCTGGCTCCGCCTCTGTCACTATATGGTTTCAAACGAGACAGAGGTAGGTTGAATAAATATTGAAGGGAAGTGATTAGACATGATATGGAGCAGTTACGACTTACAGAAGACATGACCGATGATATGAAGGTGTGGAGAATGCGAATTAGGGTAAAGGGTTAGTAGGTCGGAGTGTGTCCATACTAATAATAGGGAGGAGTGCTTTGTTTGTCTATATATCTATAATCATAGTGTTATACATGTTCTCGTAGTTTCTTATTTATGGTGTTTTGACGAGTTTTGAGATTTCGAATAGATAGGTCATAGTATTATTCTTTTAATTTCTTATTTTTTTTATTATCTAGTTGTGTGTTACCCCGCTTTGTTATTTATTTTTATATTTTACTTGTTATAATATTATTTGTCATGAGCCGAGAGTCTATCGGAGACAGTCTCTCTACTTTATCTATACACTTAATCTTCCTCA
>NW_025860512.1:0-2484 GCF_002878395.1 Capsicum annuum
CTATTTTTATTCTATCAATGACCTTAGGGTCCAATAAAGTTTACAAAGACCATAAAGTAAGAAAAAATTGCATCTTCAACTCTCGATTGATCGGAACAAGCCACAGATGGATAATTTAAAATAAATCTGTACATATAGTAGAATGATGATGAAATCATTTAAAATAATCATTAATTAAAATAAAACCTTGATTAGAATTAGACTTACTGCTTACTTTGGGGGATTTAAAAGATCAAGAAATTTTGCACTTTTATTAGTTTTGTCTAACAACCATCTCAAAATTCTTGGACAGAAAACTTCTTCCTAGTAGTTCACTTGTTGTGTCAAATAAGGAAAGGCTTCAAATGCCCAATCGGATAACATAACTACAATCAATCAAAAGCAATATTGAATAAAAATATTGAATCATATCATAATAAAAGAAATATTTACCATGAGAGCCTATGGAAAGCCATAGAAGTTGAATGTCTTTAAAAGAAATATTTACCATGAAAGCCCATGGAAAGCCATATAAGTTGACTGTCTTTGGCGTTAATGGAATCAAAAAATATTTGATAATTATTTTGAAGCTTTCATAACCCCAAGGATAGCTGTTAAATACATCAAAACCCTTAGAGAGATTTATTAAACCGAGGCTTATGTTGTTCTTAGCATCTCTCACCTACAAAATATTATGTAAAAACCAAACCAAGAACAATGATTGCATGTGCTTCTTTGAAAGTCTTTTACCCTTCAACACTTCTATCAAAATTTTAATTTTGAAGCTTGAACCAACAATGGATACCAAGTAATCACGATTACTTGACTTGGCTTTATTTTTTTTGGGTGTGCGGGGTGCTTTTTTTAGTTTAGAATAGGTATAACTTGAGAAGGTGGAGGAGGATAACATTTTAGTCTAGTAGCTATGGGAAAATCCTTCCAACTAAAACCAACAGGCATGCCACAGTAATTTATCCACACCTCATCCATCTTATCTTTGTTTTTATACTTAAACCTATGCTTGAGAAGATCATATACCATTTTCATTTGGAAATGAGCATTGTTGTCCTCTGGTAAATCAAGATACTGCCCAAAGAAGCTTTTCCAGAAATAAAAATCCAATTTTTGTTGTCGAAGTATTTTTCTGAAAGCGTTGAAAGATTTTCCCGTGGATGACTTAACCACGAAATTACTTGTTAAATCTGTGGCACCATGGCACTGCTTTCTCACAGGATAACAATCAATGCTGAAGGTTTTGAATAGCTCTTCAGTGGAAGGGCTATTAGAATTTGATCATCTATTTTGAAAATTTCCTCCTCCCAGTGTTCATTATCTTCTACTCCTGATTGAGATAGCGCATGTAAAGAAAACTCATAGAGTGTGGATACAACCTAGTTGCTTCAGTTGTTCTTTTACTTGGACTTGATTTAGTTTCTTTTCTATTGAAAGGCATATTATCTTAAATTAACAGGAACATAAAATAGATTATAATTGATTAATGTATCGTTAAAAAGGATAACAGTAAATCTAACATGCAAAAAGTAAAATAAAAGTTCGAATAGACCAAACATCTGTTGCACTAGTTATGTTATCTGTTGTAACATATAACAGACCTATTGCAAAGGATAAGTAAACCAATGGAAATAATTAAAACAAATCACTCATCTGTTACACTAAAAAGGTTATTTATTTCAACATATAACCAACCTATGGCAATGGATGAGTAATCCATTAGAAAGAATAAAAATAGATCACTCATTTGTTGCACCAGGAAGGTTATTTATTGCAACATATAACCAACCTATTACAATGGATGGGTAATCCGTTTAAAAAAATAAAAACAGATCACTTATCTGTTGCATCAGGAATGTTATCTGTTGCAATATATAACCAACCTATTATAGCAGATGAGTAATCTGTTGGAAATAATTCTAACATATCATTCATCTGTTGCACCAGGTAGCAACAGATATCCTACTTGATGTAACAAATGAGTGGTCTATTTTTATTATTTCCAATATATCACTCATTTTTTACCCCTGGTAAGATATCTGTTGCAGTATATAAGCAACCTATTGTAGCTGATGATTAATCCATTGGAAATAATAAAAATAGATCAGTCATCTATTGCACCAGGTAGATTATCTTTTATAGCATATAACTAACCTATTACAGCATATCAGTAATCCGTTGGAGACAATAAAAGTAGATAACTCATTTGTATTGGGTAATTATATGTTATAGTTTTTGCATTTAAATTTCTATAGTCAATAACCATCCTACTTTTCCCTCGTTTTTGTTCACTATGTTTATTTACTATAAATGCTGGACTATTATGTTTACTATTACTTTTTTGTATATATTGTTTTTCTAATAATTCATCTATGTGCATTTTAAATTCTTTTAGATCATCAAAATTATATGTTAATGGTTTTTGTGTTATTATGCTATTTTTATCTATTAGTTCAATTTTTATAGTAGTTTTATGTTTTTCCCATCCTTTTA
>NW_025860513.1:0-1311 GCF_002878395.1 Capsicum annuum
ATGAGCATGCACAGGAACATGTTGTACTACCTGGTCCAACTGTTGTACAAACTGAGGGCATATTGACAGGGGGAACAACAAATAAAGAAATGGATACATCAATAAAACCAACACAAGTTGCTGGTAATTTTGTTGGTAGTTTATAAGAATTGGTGTTGTCCAAAGGATCTTGAAATATCCCATGGAAATCAATGGCTTGAGACTATGTTATCCAAAAGAAAGCAATTTCACTCTTGAGGGCTATAAAAATGTTGACTATGTAAGCACCAAAGACACTAAGTAGAGAGCATTTTGAAAGGAATAGGTTAGACTTGGGGATGATTAAAATTGCATGAAATCCCCTCAATGATTGACTAGAATAATTTTTTTTCTTAATCCTATTAGCTAAAAAGTTATTATATTCAGTCTTGCACATTTATTTGTGTGTCTCAATTCCAGATTTTTGACTTTTTTAACCTAATTTTGTATTAGATTATGCAGAAAAATAGGTACAAGCAAGCAGTTGTGACCACAAAGTTCTTCTTAGCAGGTATGTTCTTCACTGACGTAAGTATAGGCTGTCTAATTTGAAACAGTTGAGCACACCTGTTCAATTTCTCACACTTCATTCTCACCTTGTCTTATAAAGCTGACAAATTGGTTGACCAAATTTTCTTTGATTCTCTCCAAATGGTTGTGCACAAATATGTTAATCCTACACCAGAAATTCTTTCTTCTCTCTCAATCAAAATATCAGTTGTGTACCATGGATTTTCCAAGCTTGATCATCAATCACATGCAACATAAGTTTTCTGAGAAATGAAAAGGGATATGATCTCCCTTTTAGTTCTTAATTGGTTATTTTTTTTGGATTTCTCAGTCCTAGTTCAGGTTGAATTAGAAAACAACAATAGTGTTGTTGCACAGATGAATCATGTTGCTCTACCAATTTCAATAAGGAGGGCTAACACCAAAAAAAATTTGAAAAAAATGATTTGGCTAAAAAAAAAATAAAAAAAAATATTTGAACTTGAAGCTGCACAAGACAGTCATGAAGTAGAATATGTGGTCCTTCAGGCTTGGATCATGACTTTGAAGCTTGACCTTGATTAAGTGAGGGATGAAAATATTGAAGTCATTCGTCAATTAACACAGTTGATATCATATGTTCCTCCTTTCTCTTCACTATTTGTATCCTTAGCCATGTCCTACTTTTATATCATATTTTTTTTATTAATGCTCAGTTGTTTTGGTTTGTTCAATACTAGCTTAGGTTTAATGTGGAACATGCTCTGTCAGTTAAATGAAATGGTTATCTTTGCTAAATTGACT
>NW_025860514.1:0-1505 GCF_002878395.1 Capsicum annuum
CAAATAAAATCACTTTCACTGATGATGAGTTACCCACAGAAGGTTCTGGTCACAATAAGGCTTTGCATCTGACTATCAAATGTGAAGGATATTACATAAAAGGGGTAATGATCGATGGAGGTTTAGGAGTAGATATCTGTCCTCTCTCTACTTTGCAAAAATTAAAAATCAGCCCAAATAGGATCCGGTCCAATAATGTATGTGTTCGGGCTTTTGATGGTGCAAAACGAGACACAATTGGTGAGGTAGATCTTACTTTGGTTATTGGACCAATTGAGTTTACGATCACCTTTCAAGTAATAGACATGGATACTTCCTACCACCTATTTTTAGGAAGACCATGGATCCACACGGCCAGAGCCATACCTTCTACTTTGCATCAAGTAGTTAAGTTTGAACACGACAATTAGGAAATCATTATACATGGAGAGGATGACCTTCCCATATATCGAGATCCTTCTGTACCCTGTATCGAAACAAAAGGGGGTTGTGAATCTTCCACTTATCAAGCCTTTGAAATTATGACAGTTGGTCAAGTCGTGGAAGGCACGCCGATTCCAAGGCCTCAGCTCTCTTCTACTTCAATCATGGTGGCTAGCCAAATGCTACAAAATGGTTATGAACAGGGAAAAGGATTAGGGGTTTTGTTGCAAGGAATTATAAACCCTGTAGATCCATATGGTAGCCGCGACTCCTTTGGCTTAGGCTTTAAGCCTACTGCGGCAGATAGAAAATGGGCAAAAGAGCAGAAGAAGAAGGCTTAGAAATTGACAAGTCCGGTTCCACACATTAGCCAATCTTTCACGAAAGCTCAAAAGGAAGAAAATCAATACCTATATGTTAACAAGGATGTGGATGAAATATGTCAAGGTCTCAAGGAAATGTTTCATGAAATAAACATGGTTCAGATGGGTGAAGGCCCTAGCCATGCAGATGTGCAAGTTCGTCGGGCCAAATATCAAGCTCACTAACTGGGAAGCCACTTCTCTCCCTACAAGGAAGAAGTCTTGGTAGTTTATTTTATTGTTTCATTTTTCTTTCTTTTGTATTTTGGACTATTCTCAGGGTTGTAGTCCACATAGTTTAGTTGCTCTGCTTTCATGTTAACCCTCCTATCCTTTCCGATTCAACTAAATGAAATTCAAGTTTTCTACTAAATTTATCTTTTCTTCCCTCTTTTAATTTTTATTTTTATCTTATTTCAGTTATGTTAATACTGGCTCCAATAACATGGCATGTACGTGGAGTTCACATTTAGACTCTAAAAAATTGTCTAATCTCGAATTAGCAAACCAAACGGTAGATGAATACAATGAAGGGGAAGCTGATAAGGAAGTCAAAAAAGGATTGGATCAATTTGAGGATAAGCCCAAACCCAATTTAAATGACACCAAAATAATAAATTTAGGAACTGGTGAGGAGGTTAGAGAAATAAAAATAAGTATTCATGCGGATCAGAATATCATTCCTGATATTCTGATCCGCATGAATACTTATTTTTATTT
>NW_025860515.1:0-2361 GCF_002878395.1 Capsicum annuum
TTTCTATCGTAGGAGATTTAAAACCCCTACCAAAGAGCTGACGCCACCCCTGATTATAATTATGTATGCAATAATAATATCAACCAAATGAAAAATAAAAATTAACTAGCCCTACTTGTTCTTGCTGCTTATGAGCAAAGGGAGTCAGGAGATCAAAGCGCAAAAGAGTATGTATCTACGATATATTATTATACTAAATATTAATGTAAGATATATTTTTATATTACTAAGTGAGTAATTATTATTTTCTACAAGTAATGTACTTTATACGTTTTTTAGTTTTTGTTTTATCTCATTAAATTATTTTGGATTTTTTATTTGATAAATAAACCAACTAATTATTTTTTAAAAAAATCCGGACTTGCCTCTGAGGCTAATGAGTCAAGTGAGATTGAGCTTATAAGCCTCGTTTCTAAATATATTACAAAAACTTCACTCACTTTCACTTAAGATTGGATCAGATCGGCTTTATCGGGCAAGACCATTATGACAGCTCTAGAAATGGACAAGTTATCCTTAATGTTAGTTTTCGAATTTAAAATATTTACTTTTTTTATTTAACCCTTAATTATCCTTAGAATCATACTTTAGTTTGAAAATTCTGCAATTTTAATGAAATAAAGAGATTGCTTATATGAGTCTTAATTTAATGGTAGAACAACTCAAATAGCCGCTCATATGAGTTATAAACTCAAAATAGCCACAATTTATTTTGACAATTTCATTATAACCAACCTTTTCACGTTAGTTACTTTTATTAGTCAGTCTACACATTTTAGTGATTGTAAGATTTTGACTCTATCCACGTATTTGTAGGGATAAAGATAGACACAAATCTTGTTTATGTTTATATTCTTTTAAAAAAGATAAATTAAGTGATTATTGGTCTATACTCTATATTTAATGTATAACTAATGCATAATAAGACATGGACATAAATTAAATTATACAGTGCTTATTCATCAATTATAATACACTATATATTCATGTATAATGCATACAAGTAACATGATACATTAATTATACACTAAATATAGTGTTGTAACTATTCATTAAAACCTATTAAATTTTACCTTGTTTAAAGGAGTATAAATCCAATTAAGAACTGTGCCTATCCCTACCCTTACAAATACGTCGATTGAATCCAAATAAATAATCAACACATGAAAGTTGGTTATGATAAGATTATTAAAAATAAGTATGGTTTTTAAGTTTAAAACTTATATGAGCGGCTAAATGTGTTAATTTTCTAATCAAATAGGTGGTATTAATTTATTGTTTGACGCGAACCATAAACAATCCAACCCATACATGTCCCAAGATAATTTGAAATTATTTGTTCATACTCAATTTCTTGAATGTTTCGCGTCCGTGCTGAATGGATTCAAACGATAATAATGTCTTCTTCGTTTGAAGCTATGTTTTTTTCTGTTGTTCAAAATTGATATGAACAAGCTCCAATTACGTTAAGATCCAATTATTTGTTCAAAATCAAAATTGATGACTTTGTCTTTTTGTTTTTATGTCAGACTTTTTTTTTCTTAGTGATTGAATGAGTGGTGTCCCTCTGGACATACCCGACATAATTTGGATACATTGTTACCTTTTTTTCTTTATAGTAATTTTGTGCAATCAAGTAGATGAAATCTCATTCATATGTGTTGCTAAATAGGATATAATATGGGGTTTAATTATGCTTTTGAGTTTTATTTCAGGAGAATAGGTTGTTGAAATCTTGTGTCAACAAATTCTGTTTAACAAATAAATTTTCTCATTTACGGAAAATTTAAAGTATTTTTTATTCAAATTCTTGGGGGTTTGTCCACAGGTGACAAAAAGTTTTAAAATGAGGTGTAGGTGACACAAGTTTTAATAATTGAGTAGAAGTAACAATTACTTAATTATGGTTTAAGAAAGTTTTGGAAATTTCAAAATAACTCATAAGTTTTAAAATTTATACTTTGATCCAAATATTAGTTAATATATAACGGGAAACGAAGGAAAAAAAAGCGCCTTTTTCTCTCTCCTCATCCGTTGTTATTTTCTCTCTCTTCGGGATATTTGTTGTTCATTGTTGTTGTTGCTTTATTCATCATCTTATACTTCATTATCATCTTCATATTCTTCTTGTTGACCATTGTTGTTGTTGTTGTTACCCCAACTGCTGCTCTTTGACCAAATTCTTATGTCAAATTTTGTTTCGTAAATCACTTTCAACTTTGGAATTTACTTGAGAGGAGACTTTGGTAAGTCAGATTATGCTTTTTAGTTGAATCTGGGTAACTACTAGTGTGTTGTTTTTTCAACAATAGCTTGCACGCGAACATGAATGCAATATAAGAGCAATCAGTTTAAACTGAT
>NW_025860516.1:0-1033 GCF_002878395.1 Capsicum annuum
CCCAGCGTAGCCTCTTTGTTTGTTGATAATGTTGTAAAACTTCATGGTGTTCCTAGGACCATAGTGAGTGATAGGAATTCTAAATTCCTAAGCCACTTTTGGAAGTCCATGTGGGGTAGAATCGATACTAAGTTGTTGTTTTTGACTTCATGCCACCCACAAACCGATGGCCAAATGGAAGTAGTAAATAGGACCTTAGAGTTTATGCTACAGTCCGTGGTTAAGGAAAAATGACTTCTTGGGAGGAGCACTTACCGTTTATTGAGTTTGCTTATAATCGTGTTATACACTCGACCACGGGGATGACACCTTTTGAGTGTGTATACGGCATCAACCCACTCACCCCTTTGGATTTAACCCCTTTGTCAAGTGATCTTGTGATACGCTTAGATGAAAGCAAATGTGCCGAGGCCATGAAAAAGCTACATAAGAAGGTAAGGTCACGGTTGGGGAAGAAAAACCAAAAAGTTGCGAGGTGAGCCAACAAAGGAAGAATAAAGCTCTTTCTTAAACCGAGAGATTGGGTGTGGGTGCACCTAAGGAAGGATAGATTCCCGTCTCAAAGGAATGCTAAGTTGATGCCACGGGGTGATGGCCCGTTCCAAGTATTAGAAAAGATCAACGACAATGCCTACAAGAGTGATCTACGCCCAGAATATCAAGTGCACAACACTTTCAACGTTTGTGATCTCTCTCGGGTGGAAACGGTGGAGGATGGCAATGATCTGAATTAGAGGACAAATTCCATTCAAGATGGAGAGGATGATATGGGAATTCCTAGCTCGAGACCTTTCAAACGAAGCCAAGCACGTGAGTTGCAACAACTCCAAGCCTTTTTCATATTCTTGGCCATGTGTGAGGCCCTTGTGAGCCCATCTAAGGGCCTATATTTAATAAAATGTAAAGAGGCCCACCAAGACCCCCCAAACCCACCCACTTAAATTCCAAGGGTATTTTGGTCTTTGTCCCTCCTTTCTAAGTGACTATATAAGCCATGTAATAGGGCTAGTCTTGCTTTAGTTCATTCCTATTA
>NW_025860517.1:0-1615 GCF_002878395.1 Capsicum annuum
ACTGTTTTAGGTCGCTAATTGGATAGGCGAATATAGGCTGGGTAGGCGAAGTTAGGAATAAGTGTTTTCGTGGAATGTTTAGAATTGACGGCTTTGGCTGAATGTTGGAAATTCCATGGAATGTTTAAAATTTTGTTGAATAATTTGATTTTCTCGCACTAAAAATGTATTAATTTGGCCGGGGAATGCCCCGAAGTATCTGTATATATTTATTCATTCACCAGGGAATGCCCCGAGGTATCATATACCCAGAGGACGTTTGTGGTGAAGGCCCGAGGCGTCGGGTAGAGCATTAGTTTAGGATTAGCGTAGGTTTTCTTTCAGTCCCTTTTTATTTCGGGTTGTAATAATTGGGCTGGACTTTACATTTCGGATTGTTTTGTTTTGTTTTGATTATTTTGTGTGCTTCTTGTGTGGTTCATACACTTCTTAGTGCCAAATAGTCGATACACTCTACCAAGCGACCGTGGTTGAACCACGGGATCGAGAGGTGCCTAATACCTTTCCCTCGGTCAACAGAATTCCTTAGCCGGAATCTCTGTTCGCAAACCAGTTCAAAGAGTCAAATGGTTTTTAAAAGGATTTTCTAATGGTGACTTGGCGCGCCAGATTATGCCAAGTGGTGACTCTGAGTAAAAAAACGTAAATAATCCTTTTCCGAAACAAATTTTCATTTCTTGTCACTTAAATAATAAAACCCTTTCGAAACTTAAAACATGAATTTTTTTTGGAGTCAAAAAAGGGGTGTGACAGCTCTGGCGACTCCACTGGGGACAGTATGAGAATTTGAGCTTATTTTTGAGTCTTATCGGCTTTGTTTGGCATTACGAGTGTATAAGCATTGTTTGTGATTATTGTTGATATTATTTTCACTTTTGTGCATTTTTGTGCTCTTTGTTTATAGTATTTATCCTATGTGTTACCGCTTTATATCTGTCATCATGAGTCCACCCCCCGGCCTTCTTTCTGCAATAAGTCCGTAGTACACGTGTTGTACACAACCTCTAGTTGAGTCACCCTTATTTTGGGGGGGGAGCCGTCGGTGTTATGAAGTAGGTGGAAAGCAAAGCAGCCACTATCGACCATACGCTCCTCCGAACAGCCTTGTTAGTGAACCACAACGTAGGTCAGCCTTTGGTTCAAGCTTATATGCATCATACGGAGACCTAGCGGGACTCACATGACCCTTTGTAGGAGACTCCCCTCTAAAGCATCCCTACGTGCTAACTGTTGCATTTTTAAGGGTAACGTGGTCATTTGACGGACTGATTTTTGAAAAAAAAAAAAATAATAAAATAAAATAAAATAAAATAATAATAATAAAAAAATTTATTACGAGTAAGGTGCGTAGGCAAAAACGAAAAAGAAAAAATAGAATAAGTGAGTCGAAAAGAATGAAAAAAAGAGGAATGTCGTAGTTTATTTTAGAATTCTTTATGGCTTTGGTTCTTCACAATCCAAAAACTCAAAAAGATTTTTTTACGTTTTGCATTTGTCTTCTCAAAGTACCGTAAATTCAAAAAAAAAAAAGTTTTGTTTGCCTCTTCTACTTATTTTTCAAAAACAAAAATACCAAAAAGATTTTTTCTTCATAATTGGTGGTGTCAGTCTTAGT
>NW_025860518.1:0-1761 GCF_002878395.1 Capsicum annuum
CTTTGCTTTTTGGGACACACATTACATTTTTTTTAAGAGCTACTCTTGTTTACAAAATTAATATTCATTAGACGTTCCTATTATTAAAAATCATATTGCATGATCAATTTTTCATCCTCAAATTTTGTACGATGGCGTTTATTTCTCAAAAAGACTTAACAATAGAATAAAGTATCTATCCATTGTTTTTCTTTTTCAGCTATTGTGTACTAGACAATCTATGCAAATGAGAAAATTGAACTATTATATTTCCATATAGAAATTGCTCATCAAAATACTAATCTCAATAAGATATCTATCCGTTGTTTTTCCCTTTCTGCTATTATGTACTAGACAATCTATGCAAATGAGAAAATCAAATTGTTTTATTTTCATATAGAAAAAAAGGGGACGACCCGGTTCATACCTACTCCGTAGGTGTCGGGGAGGGGGGACCACTCCGGGCCTGACCTACGCGCCCTCACCCCAGCTTCGCTGGAGGGGCGTTTCGAACCCCCGACCCTGGCACACCACGGTAAGCAAGCTTACCGCTGAGCCAAGGCCATCCCTCTTTATTTTCATATAGAAATTGCTCATAAAAAAACTAACACTTTTCGATTTTATGCAACAAGTTTCAGTTATATAGTTACAAAGCTCAACTCTCAAGCTAAGGATGCATCACATTTTGTTATCTATGTGAATAAAATATAAATAATCCCTTGTAAAACTTGGCTCCTTAATGAATACCATAAAGTAAATAATTTGTTTAATATATTGATGCATTGCAGCTAATTATTCTTTACATGCACGGGCCCGCCCCACCTAGTAGTTGTTATATTGTTATTATATCTAAGAAGAGCCAACTTGAGACTTTCAACATGTCTGATTGTGAAGATTAAATAAAAGTTTGAGGGTATTAAGGTCATTAAATAACATTTATAAGAATTAATTTGCTTGCAAAAATTGAGTTTTTTGCTGTGTTGCTTATACTTTATTGAAAATTTTATAAAAAGTCCACCATCTTTCATTTAATTAAAAACCATACCTCTACAAAAACCTCCACCAACTTTCATTTTATTACCATCATATATCATTGAAGGACAGGGGAATGGGTCCTATTTTACTTTTCAATTTATCACAAATTACATGGATGGTGAGCCCCACGTATTCCATATATTTTTCATTTAAACTTAAATTTGAATATGATAAAGTGTAATTGCTTACAATTTTTACGTAGCTTTAAAATAAATTGTTTAAATTTAATATATTTAAGTAATTTAATATGATGATCATTCATATTAATTAGTTACAACTAAATATGTTTAAATTAAATAGATTTTATTATTTTAATTGACTTTCATATTCAAAATTATTTTTTATTTATATTATTTTAGTAAATTAAAAAAAGTTATTATTTAATCTATTTTAGAAACGTTGGTTTTGATATGTTTGCTGACCAACTGCTTCGTGATTTTATTATATCGCCCCTTTGTGATTTTATTATACCACCTCTAATTAATTATTATAAATCATTTATGTAATAAAAACTAATAATATTTAATTTTTTTTTAAAAAAAAAAAAGAAATAGACATTTGTGACATGTCTGTTTCAACTGTTTCAATAGTAATTTTACTATATCACCACTAATTAATTGTTATAAGTTGTTTATGTATTAAAAAATTGATAATATTTAATTAAAAAAATAGATGCTTATGACATGTATGCTTCAATTGCTTCAGTCATAATTTTACTAAATGTCGCTCCTGATTAATTATTATGAG
>NW_025860519.1:0-3982 GCF_002878395.1 Capsicum annuum
AAAAACCCAAATTGTCCCATGTGTCATTACAAGTTGCCACCAACGGAGTCCAAATAGAAGTGATCTCTTTCTAGTAATTAAAATGTATTTTAAGATAGGTTAATGCTGTCAAAAATTTATCTTTTCTCTTATGGCAAAACAATTCTAGTTATTGAATTTATTAATAGAATCTTGGCACTTTCCAACACTTTCTCTTTTCCTATGGAAAAACTCGTCATATTTAGCTTCATGATACTTGTATTCACAATGCATGATTGAAAGGTCCAGCACTTGGTATGCCAGGGTAATTTTTGATCACACTAACAAAATTATTGCTTTAATTCAAACGCCACAAGCTTTATACTTATGTATGTTTATATATATATATATATATATATATCACTTTGGAACCCGATTATCTTCACAGAAACTTGGATGAAATTTGACAGACAATATTAAAGAAGCAGAGTAGTCTGCAATTCAATTTAACAGATCGAGGACAAATACACATCTTCGTTTACAAGAAATCAATCATTAGAATAGTCTAATAAACAAGACTAATACATCTATAGACGGAAGATACAGTAGTGTGATTTTCTAGAAAACCCATTTCTCAATCAATCAAAAATCCATTATTCCTCAATCTAAAAACATCGTTAATATTTGATTTTGTTACTTTGTTCTTATTCTTCTTTTTTTTTTTTAAATCAATTACCCAGATGAGCTTTGAGTCGTGGTGTATTAGCAAAAAGGGGTAGAGGGGGGCTAGACCTAACCTCGATACAACACACCATAAACAATTATATTGCCTTCTGGTACATACACAAATCTATGCTAGCTAACAAAGAAGTTGGATTAGTCATATTTACATCTAAGACTAGGCATCACCCATTGTCACATCCCTTTTTCAACCAAAAAAATCTATTTTAATATTTCGAAAGGGTTTTGATTTATTGAGTGACAAAAGATTGCAAATTTGTTTCGAAAAGGGATTATTTACATTTTTATTCTGAGTCGCCACTTGACATAAACTCGGTGTGCCAAGTCACCTTTTAAAATCCTTTTCAAAATCATTTGACTCTTTGAAACTGGTTTGCGAACAGAGATTTCGGCTAAGGAATTCTGTTGATCGAGGGAAAAGTGTTAGGCACCCCTCGATCCCGTGGTTCGACCACGGTTGCTTGGTGGAGCGTATCGGCTAATCTTGACACTAAGAATGTACAAACCACACAAAACACGTAAAACAATCAAACAAACAAACAAAACAAAAATGAATCAAAAGTACAGTGTCCAGTCCAATTTATACAGTCCAAATATAAAAATGTGAAAATAAATCCTATCTAACCTATACTAATTCTAACTATGCTCCCGTGCTTTACCCGATGCCTCGGTCCTTCACCACAAACATTTTCAAGTACAAGATACCTCGAGGCATTCCCCGGATAAATCAGTACAAGTACTTCGAGGCATTCCCCGGCCAAATGAGTATAATTGAATTAAATGCGATAAACAAAACCATTCCAACACATATTTCAAAAATTCCAACAATCCACCAATTCTAAATTTTTCCTACCCGCACCTATATTTGCCTATCTATTTTAACACATCACGATTATATCACGTTCCGATAACAACAATAATAAACAAAAGTTAATCTAATTTCACTATTTTATCAACTTCTCAATCCCATTCCCCAAATAACCAATTTTAATCCTTAATTATATATTATTTCATGACACGACCCCATAATCAATCCATAATCAAGGAAATCAAACAACGAATCAGAACAAACAAATATTAACCAATCTAACACTCAAACGTCACCAACAATTCACATGCCGAATCACGTTCAACAATCACATAAGACTTAAAAGAGAGGAAAGAATTGGATCTCAATATCACTTTCAAATATCATTCGATAAAATGAGATAAAGCCCGCACCGGAACCGCGAACCAATACCTCGGTAACAAACCATATAGAGAACCTCCACAGCGATGTAATCCAACTCCAAACTCAGTATCAAAATTTAAAACCCAGAAATTGATCGCGATGAAGAAAATTGAAATGGACGGGATTCGAATTCTCAAATCAGTAGCAAAGACTGATAACCGATGAGACCAAACAAAACAACAACAGAACAAACCAGCTGGATGTGAACATATCGCAAAAATTAATTCAAAATAGACTGATTTCGACGAGGATATTACTATTATTTTTGTGTTTTTCAGCGACATGTAAGGAAAGAGGGTGGCTGACAGTGCTTTTTCGATGACAATTTCGGTGAGGTTTTCACTGGAATAACCTTACCCTCGCCGTACCTCTCTCCTGATCTGTCTCACTCTCTATATTTTCCCTCATTTCTCGATCTCTCCCTCTAATTTCTATATGGGTACAATGGTGTTTTTTGGTGGTGTGTGTGTGTGAGATGGTATTGATGATGAAGTCGGTGGGCGTTAGTGTGTGTATGTGATAGAAAAAAAAATGGAGAAGATGTACTGTGAGGGAGCATATATTGTTCCGTGGATGATGAAGATAATCCCTAGCCCCCTGATCATTTTCTTTGGTTAAATGGGAGTATATTCCCTTTTTTATTGTTAATGCCTTTGAAAATCAAGGCATCTTTCAAGTGGGTCCCTTTTTATTTTTGCTGTCTTCTTAAAAAAAAAGGAAATAAAATATATGGGCCCCCTTCCTTTTTGTTTGTTTTGCTCTCTTTCTTTGTGGAGAAGAATCGTGAGGGGTTCCCGTGGATAGGGTAGTGGGGTAAGGTATAGGGTAGGGTGAGTTGGTTAGGATAAAGTTTGTTAGGGTAAGGGTTGTTATTTTGTTAGGGAGTTTGTTATTTTTTGAAGGGATAATTAAATAGGGGTAGGGTACGTGGTAAGACGAGAATAAAAAAAATAGGTAAAATTGATCTTCGGGAGGGACAAAATTAGGTGTCTATATCATTCCCCCTTTGAATGTAAACACGAAGTGTTTTCAGACAAAGAAGTAGACAACGAGATCAAATTTTGACCTCGACCATTATTCAAAGAAAGAAACAGAAGGAAGAAGGACAACTAGGTTTTGACTTAAGACATCCTACCTACCCAAGTTATGAGAAAATCAAGTCACGGATATTTCAAAGGATTGGAAAGAGAAGGACTATAACGGGTTGGAGAGTCGAGTGCGGTTCCATCGAGGTTCCGGTCCATGGCTCTGTCATTGCATTAAAATGAAAATTACAAGTTAAAGCATAAATGAAATTACAAAAATCCTATCTATACAGCTTCTTTTGAACTCTTGACTTGAGTTTCATCACCCTATTCTTCAGGCTGGCTCCTGACTTGCAATTTCTTCAACTTGTTGCTTGCTTTTCAATTTCCACACCTTTTTCTCCAAGCGGGTTCCTGACTTGCTATTTTATCAACTTGTTCCTATGCTTTTCAATTTCTACACCCTATTCTCCAGGCGGGTTCCTGACTTGTTATTTTATCAACTTGTTGCTATGCTTTCAATTTCTTCACCCTGTTCTGCAGGCGGGCTCCTGACTTGCTATTTCATCAACTTCTTGCTATGCTTTCAATTTCTTCACCCTGTTCTGTAGGCGGTCTCCTGACTTGCTATTTCATCAACTTGTTGCTATGCTTTCAATTTCTTCACCCTGTTCTTCAGGCATGCTCCTGCAATCACATCAAAACTGAAAAAAAATTATCCCAAACAAAGAAATGCATTTTCTATGAGTTAATTGGAATGACTCAACTAAAAGGTACGTCTTATAGGAATCAAAGGGAATGACTCGACTAAAAGGTACGTCTTATAGGAATCCAAGGGGATGACTCAACTAAAAGGTACGTCTTATAGGAATCAATAGGAAATACTTGACTAAAAAGGTACGTCTTATAGGGGTCAAGGGAAATGACTCGACTAAAAGGTACGTCTTATAGGAATCAAAGGAATGACTCAACTAAAAGGCACGTCTTATAGGAATCAAAGGGGATGACTCGACTAAAAGGTACGTCT
>NW_025860520.1:0-3428 GCF_002878395.1 Capsicum annuum
CTATGTCACTCATGTTATGATTGATGGAGGTTCAGGTGCAAATATTTTCCCTATTTTTACTTTGCAAAATTTGAATATTGGTGCTGACAGGATCAGGCCCGACAATGTATGTGTTAAGGCTTTCGATGGTGCAAAATCAAATTCCATTGGCGAAATAGAACTAATGTTGACCATAGGGCCAGTTGAGCTCGCCATAGAGTTTCAAGTATTGAATGTAGACTCCTCTTACAACCTGTTGTTGGTAAGGTCGTGGATCTACAAAGCCAAGGCGATTGCATCTACACTGCACTAAATGATTAAGTTTGTGCATGACAGGCAAGAAGTAGTTATTCATGGGGAAGGAGATTTGTCAGCCTACGAAGATTCTCCCTTGTCTCTTTCTACAGAAAATAACGTAGAGGAGAAATTTGTCTATCAAATTTTCAATACAGTGCCGGTGAATCGTATATTTGAATGGCAGGCTATACCGGGACCGCAATTGTCTTCTGCTTCTATCATGATGGTGAGTGAACTTTGGAAATACGGATTTGAGCCAGGAAAGGGTTCGGGAGCGTCTCTTCACGGTATAGTTCATCCCATATGTACGAGTGAGAACGTGGGCACGTTTGGTCTGGGATTTGAGCCTACAGCTGAAGATCTGAAGAAAGCCAATCACTCCCTCGCCCAATGACACTACTCAGTGAACATTTGTTAAGAGCGGTGTCACGAAGCATGTGGAATTTGAAGTTGAATTGGTTGATGACTTCCAGAACCTTTTTATTGAAGTTGATATGGTCGAAACAGGAGAAGGTGCCAGTATGGCAGACATGCAATTCATAGGTCCAGCTGTCCGGCTTAATAATTGGGAAGTCACTCCTCTCCCCGTCAGGAGGGAGTTTTGGTAGTTTATTTTATTTTTCTTTCTGTTTATCCGAGTTATTTTAGGGTTGTAATTCAGATTTTAGTTTGTTTATGTTATGTTGGCATCTATGTTTAAACCCTCCTATCTTTTTATTCAATGAAATACAATGTCCCTTTTGTTTCGTGTCTAATATATTTTGTTTTTCTTTTTTACACAGTTCTCTTTATGCTGATTCTAATGACATGACATGCATGCAGAATTTTTAGCCTGATCTTAAAATCCAAACTAATCAAGATGTAATGAAGCAGGATGGGGAATATGATGAAGAAGAAGCACTAGAAGAAATAAGCAAAGAGTTGGAACAATTTGAAGAAAAACCGAATCTTAATTTGAATGAGACTGAGTAATAAATCTAGGGGATTAAGAAGATGTTAGGGAAACTAAAATCAGCGTACATTTTTTGCTACAGCTAAAAGATGGAATGATTCAAGCATTAATTGATTATAAGGATGTTTTTGCATGGTCTTATGATGATATACCTGGTTTAAAAACTGAATTAATGACTCACAAATTGCCCACTGATCCCGCGTTCCCTCTTGTCAAACAGAAGTTGAGGAAGTTTAAAACGGATGTAAGTATTAAAATTAAAGAGGAAATCATGAAACAATTTGAAGCCAAAGTAATTTGAGTAGCTCGCTATTCTATGTGGTTATCCAATGTTGTTCCCGTACAAAAGAAAGATGGCAAAATTTGAGTAAGTGTTGATTACCGTGATTTAAACAGAGCAAGTCCGAAAGATGATTTTCCACTACCCAACATCCACATTTTGTTAGAAAACTATGCTAAACACGAGGTTGCCTCTTTTATGGATTGCTATGCCGGATATCACCAGATTATTGAGATGATGAAGACGCGGAGAAGACATCTTTTATCACACCATGGGGAACTTATTATTATCGAGCGATGCCGTTTAGTTTAAAGAATGCTGGAGCAACATACATGAGAGTCATGACCACTATATTTCATGACATGACGCATAAGGAGATTGAGGTCTACGTGGATGATGTGATTATTAAGTCAAAAAGTCAGGCCAACCATGTTAAAGATTTAAGAAAGTTCTTTGAAAGGCTTCGCAGGTATAATCTCAAACTCAACCCGGCAAAATGTGTATTTGGAGTTTCGTCTGGAAAGTTATTGGGGTTTGTAGTCAGCCATCGAGGAATTGAATTGGATCTCTAAAAAATCAAAGCCATTCAGGATCTGTCCCTGCCCAAGAATAGAACGGAGGTGATGAGTTCGCTTGGTAGACTGAACTACATTAGCAGGTTTATTGCTTAACTCACAACAACTTGTGAGCCCATATTCAATTTGTTGAAAAAAAGTGTTGCGGTAAAATGGACTGAAGAATGTCAGGAAGCATTTGATCGAATCAAAAGATATTTGTCAAATCCGCCCGTGATGGTACCCCCAGAGCCTGTTAGGCCTTTGATCTTATATTTATCAGTCATGGACAATTCTTTTGGCTGTGTCCTGGGTCAACATGATGTCACAGGCAAAAAGGAGCAGGCTATTTATTATCCTAGTAAGAAGTTCACCGCATATGAGGCCAGGTATACTCTTCTTGAAAGGACGTGTTGTGCCCGTGTTGTGCCCTAACTTGGGTAGCACAGAAGTTGAAGCATTATATCTCATCCTATACTACTTATCTCATCTCCCGCATGGATCCTTTAAAGTATATTTTTCAGAAGCCTATGCCAACGGATCGATTGGCAAAGTGGCAAATATTGCTTACTGAGTTTGACATTGTATATGTGACTCAAACTGCCATGAAAGCCCAAGCCTTGACAGATCATCTTGCTGAGAATCCCATCGATGAAGAGTACGAGCCATTAAAGACATATTTTCCTGATGAAGAAGTATTGTGTGTCAATGAAGTCGTTATAGATGCTGATCCAGGTTGAAGGTTATTTTTCGATGGAGCTGTCAATATGAAAGGGGTCAGAATAGGTGCGGTTCTTATCTCTGAATCGGGATAACATTTCCCGGTAACAGCACAACTTCGATTCTACTGTACTAACAATATGGCAGAGTATGAAGCCTGCATTCTTGGTTTGAGGTTAGCTGTTGATATGGGAGTCCAAGAATTATTGGTGTTGGGAAATTCGGATTTGCTCATCCATCAAATTCAAGGCGATTAGGAGACGCGAGATTTAAAGCTCATCTCATATCGACAATGTTTGCAGGAGCTATGTCAACGGTTTGTGTTAGTAAAATTTAGGCATATTCCAAGGATTCCCAATGAAATTGCTGATGCTTTAGCCACTCTGTCTTCAATGCTCCAACATCCTGATAAAGCCTACATCGATCTAGTGTATATACAGAGTCGTAATCAGCATGCTTACTGTAATGCGGTTGAAGAAGAGCTCGATGGAGAACCCTGGTTCTTGGATATCAAGCGGTACATTCAGTCAGGAGAATACCCAGCATATGCCACCAACGATCAAAAAAGGACTATTAGGCATTTGGCTAGTGGATTTTTCTTAAGTGGGGGAATCTTGTATAAGAGGACCCCAGATCTGGGACTTTT
>NW_025860521.1:0-2614 GCF_002878395.1 Capsicum annuum
TTTTTAAAAATATTTTTAAATTATTTTTAAAATATTTTTAAATTTAAAAAGATGGAGGAAAAAAGGATCCCTTTTTAATTTTTTTTAAAATTTTAAAAATATTTTTAATATTTTTAAAAAATTTTATAATTATTTTTAAATTTTTAATAATATTTTTAAATTATTTATCCGGTTCAACTCATTCAATTTTTTTCGTTATTTTATTTTTGTAATATTTAGTTTTTAATCTTATTTTATAAATTTTACATTATTTATGTTTCATTTTCTTTATTTTTATTCCACAACCTTTACTTCTTGTAATTTTATGTAATTGTGCGTATTTTAATTATTTTTTTCATTTAGTATAACTGATTAACTGCACTACTATTTTAAATTTGAATTAAAATGGAATTTCATTATTGAATGGGGTTATAGATTCGTATTTCCTTGTCTTTTGAATGAGGTTATAGACTCATATGTCCTTTAGCATAACTGATTATTTGCTAATGTTGTAAGCTTATGCCTCCATGCTACACTGATTGATAACTTGCAAACATGATAGACATCAACACATTATAGAATCATAAAAATAATATAATTTACATGCGTTGACCCTAGTTAACAACTACTTAAGATATCAAGACGAATTAATGTTGTAGTCTTGCACCTCTATATTATGCCAATTTGATAACTTGTGAATCATTGTTGATATTTGTTATTAATATGTCCTTTAATTAAGCAATTTTATAAATTATTATATTTAAATAAATTTAAGTTCTATTTAATTATAATTTGAAAATATTTTAATATCGATTGTCAAAATTCAAAACACTTTAAACAAGGTAGACATCGATATATTATAAAAATCATATTTTTTTATGTTTTAATCCTAGACTCAAGAGAGTCAAACATTAATGTTGTCGTCTTTATGTTACGTTGATTTTATAATTTGCAAATCATAACTTATATTTATTATTAATATGACCTCTAATTAAGTAACATTGCATTTAAATAAAATTTAAACTATATATTTAATTAATTTTTAAATATAATTTGATATCAAAATCCAAATCACTTTAGACATGATAGATATTGACACATTATAGAAATAATGAAAATCATAAATTTCACATGTGTCGACCCTAGATAACAACATCTCAAGATGTCAAGATGCATTAATGTTGTAGACTTGCACCTCTATGTTACGTTAATCTGATAACTTGTGAATCATTACTTATATTTGTTATTAATATGTTTCTAATTAAATAATTTTATTAATTATGATATTTCAATATATTTAAATAAATTTTAAAATCTAATTTGAAAATATTTCAATACTGGCAATCAAAATTCAAAATACTTTAGATATAATAAACATTGGCATATTATAAAAATTATATTGTTAATATTTATCGACCCTAGCTAATGTTTTAAATTTATTTTGACAAACTTTAGAATTGAATGACTTTTATATAATAATAGATTAATAAATTCTCCTAGTATGTGGGAATACACTGTGTATATTGTTATTGTAGGAGACGCACTTCCTTGTTTTGATAATTCTAGCAACATTTGTAAAGAGACTCACTTCCTTGTTTGGGTAATTCCAGCAATTAAGGAAACACACTTCCTTATTTGGTAAATCCAGCAACATTTGTGAGGAAACACACTTTCTTGTTTGGTAATTCAAGCGGTATTTGTAAGGAGATGCACTTCCTTGTGTGGGAAATTCAAGCAATATTTGTAAGGAGATGTACTTTCTTGTTTGATAATTCAAGCAACATTTGTAAGGAGACGCACTTCCTTGTTTGGTAATTCGATTGGCACTTGTAAGGAGACGCACTTCCTTGCTTGGGGTAATTCGAGCAACATTTGTGAGGAGACACACTTTCTGGTTTGGTCAATTCGATAAACATTTGTAAGGAGACACACTTTCTTATTTTGGTAATTCAAACGCTATCATGAGGAGACGCACTTCCAAAGGAGACACACTTTCTTATTTTGGTAATTCAAGCGGCATTGGTATGGAGACGCACTTCCTTGTTTGGTAATTCAAGCGGTATTTGTAAGGAGAGACACTTTCTTGTTTGGACAATTCAAGCAACATTTGTAAGGAGACGCACTTCCTGGTTTGGGAAATTCAAGCAACATTTATAAAGAGACGCATTTCTTGGTTTGGGCAATTCGAGCAACATTTGTAAGGAGACACACTTTCTTATTTTGGTAATTCAAGCGGCATTTGATAAGGAGACGCATTTTATTGCTTGGGTAATTTAAGCAACATTTGTAAGGAGATGCACTTCCTTATTTTGGTAATTCAAGAAACATTTGTAAAGAGACGCACTTCCTTGATTGGTTAATTCAAGAAAAATTTGTTAGGAGATACATTTCCTTATTTTGGTAATTCAAGCGGTGTTGGTAAGGAGATGCACTTCCTTGTTTGGTTAATTCAAGCAACATTTGTAAGGAGACGCACTTCCTTGTTTGGACAATTCAAGCAATATTGTAAGGAGATGCACTTTCTTTATTTGGTTAATTCAAGAAACATTTGTGAGGAGACGCACTTCCTTGTTTGAGTAATTCAAGAGACATTTGTTAGGAGACGCACTTCCTTATTTGGTAATTCGATCGACAT
>NW_025860522.1:0-3738 GCF_002878395.1 Capsicum annuum
AAAAAAATAACAAACACCAACAAATCAAGTTCCTCATTTTCTTCATAACTTAAAAGTCCTAATTTTTTACTTGTGAAAATCGAAAAGAAACGATGAAGAACTAGAAGTTGTTGTCGCCGGAGAATGTTGTCACGTCAACTGATGGTTGAAAGTTAAAAAGGAACGGGAAAGAACTCAAAACTATTTGTTGCCAGTGGTTGAAGTTGCACTAGATTAAAGGGAGAAATTTGAAAAGTTGTTGGTTGGGAGAAGTTAGAGAGAGAAACTATCGAGAGAAAGAGAGAAGAGAGAGAGATTAATTTGCAGAGGGAGGGAAGTTTTGTAGGTGTGGGTTAATTTGTATTTTTAAAAAGATTAAAAAGTTTAGAAAATATTAATCAAGTCCATAATTAACCTAATCAAATTTTTTTTAATTATGTTTGACCCTTTAAATTCGTCAATGTCACCAATCCTTCATTCAAGACTTAAAAGACACCTTTCCTTCAATTTTTTCAACATACTAGAGGAGCATGGCCCGTGTCAGCACGGACCCAATGTTAAGATATTTTTATATGTACAGTAAGTTAAATTAATATTAATTTGAATTATGAATTATAAAATATGAGTACACAAAAAATATTAACTACTTGGTAGTATTTTTCAATGAGCTAAGTCTTACAAGATAATGATATATAACTTACTTCTATAAATAACAAAATTCGATGCATTTAGAAGTTTATATCTTTAATCATATGATTGAGATTTGTTACATTCAGTAGAAAATTTGAGATTAAAATTAATACACAGGACTTGACACTTGTTGTATAAAATAAAGAATAATTATTGAAAAAGATAAAGGGTTATCTAGTCATTGCATATTATATCACATGTGGGTTGCAATTAATAACCTGCATTGTATTCCCTTACTAAGCTACCACAAATATCATTTGCTTTCATTTTCTCCTTTTCTTTTATTTGTCAACTTGTTCTTTGAAGTTAACTAAATTCAAATTTTAAGTGTTTCAAAAATTATATAGAAAAAAAAATTATAAGTTATCATCTTTTATATTAATTTAAATTATTTGACTTTGAGAACACGTTAAAACATACTTATGTTGATATTTTATTGAACTTTGCTTTTGTATATGTTCCTTCCATTGAAACATGGAGTCGTTTGCTAGTGTATACAAATAATGCTGATAGAATGTATTAATAATATTTGCATTAATAATGCGTGTATTAGTAATATTGGTATTATTTATGTTAACATTATTTCTTATACATTGTTTGATGTACTGTCTTAGAACTTGCATTTCAATTTTGATATATTTAAACAAAAGTTAAAAAAAAAAAAAAAAGATGGATTGCATATACATCCTAAGATTCATCCGGGATCTAGCATGAGCTTAATATATGTTTTTTTTGTCTCAATTTCTGTGACACAAATTTAATTTAAATAATCAATCATACTTTTAATATGTTTTTAGATATTTTAAGTTGTTAATATTGTAATCTATCATATTTTTTATGAAATATTTAAATAATATATGTTACTCTCTCTATCCAAACTTTTGTGTCATTGATAGTAAATTGTATATTTAAAATAATTTAATTTTTTTAATTATTGTTATTTATAATATTTTTCTTCTATTCTAATTTAAGTGACATTGATACAATTTTGAGAGTCAACCAAATATTTATATTATTTAAATTTTTTAAGTTGTTAATTATTGTGATTTATAGTATTTTAAAGTATTTTTTAAAAATATATAATAGATTAAATTATTTTTAGATTTTTCAAGTTTTTAATTATTGTAATTTATAATATTTTTTATGTATTTTTTAAAAAATATATGCTACTCTCATTGTCCAGAGTTTTGTGTCACTGATAGTCAATTATATTTTTTAAAGAATTTAAAATTTTGATTATTATGTAAAACTTTTTCTACTTCAATTTAAGTGACATGATTCTTAGATGACCATAATAATTAATTATAGGTGATATAGTAAAATCACGATTGAAGCAGCTAAATACACATATCTTAAATGACTCACAACAACTAATTAGAAGTGAAATAATAAAATTACTACAAAAGATACTTGTGAAAAAAAAGTGAAATCTCATATAAGACGTCAAGTTATTTTAAAACATCAAAAGTTAACTTATCATTTTATATCTATTTTGCCCTTTTTATTAAATATTATTTATTTATTTATTTAATACTTATATGACTTATAATAATTAATTAGAGGTGATATTTAGTAAAATTATAATTAAAGCAACTGAAGCAGATATGTCATAAATGTCAATTCAATTGTTTTAATAGATATTATTAATTTTTAATAAGTAAATAATTTATAATAATTAATTAGGAATGATATAGTAAAATTACAGAGGAAACAACTGAAGCCGACAGGTCGACGGAGAGTTGCTTTAAATCTTTAGATGACTTATAATAATTAATTGGGGGTGATATTTAATAAAATTATGATTAAAGTAGCTGAAGCAGAAATGTTATAAATGTCTATTTTAATTTTTTCATTAAATATTATTAATATAAATAATTTATAATAATTAATTAAAAATAATATAATAAAAAGTAAAATTACGATTGAAGCAACTGAAATAGACATGTCATAAATAACTTTTTTTTTAAATTAAATATTATTTTTTTATTATATAAATGACTTATAATAATTAATTAGGGGTAGGCATATCAAAATTTTATCTTCTATATATTAGGAAAAATAAATAAATTAGGTGAAATTGTAGTAACAAATAAGAAAGAAAGTAAATTATATGTTTGATATGAAATTAAATAAAGAATAAAATTTATTTAATTGTATCAATAATTAATTTTTACAATAAATTATCATCTTACTAATCAATTTACTTCTCTTAAATTAAATATAATATATTTGAAATAATTTTATAGATAAAGCAAGATAAATAAAAATGAAAATTAAATGGAAGATGGAGGGCCCACATGTGTGGAAATATATGATGACATTATGGTAAATTTCTTCCATGGCTTTGTTGGTAATTAAAGAGAAAAGAATGGGCTTTTATTACACCTATTGATGAGGTTCAAAATACAAAGCACAAAAAAATATCAAATTGAGCTTAGAACTTATGTTAAAGATGTTTGGGCCACAGGTGACAAAAGAGTTTTAAAATGAGGTGTAGGTGATACAAGTCTTAATTATTAGTTGGAGGTGACAATTACTTTATTATGTATTAAGAAAGTTGGGAAAGTTTTAAATAACCCTCAAGTTTTTAAATTTATACTTTGATCCAAATGTATACCTAAAATAACGGGAAACGAAGGGAAAAAAGAGTCTTTCTCTATCTTCTCATCCATTATTGTTTTCTCTCTCTTAGCTATTTTTGTTGTTAATTGTTTCTGTTTCTGCTGCTTTATTCATCATCTTCTGCTTCATCTTCTTATTGCCGGCCATTTGTTGTTGTTGTTGTTGTTGGTATATCGCTATTGCTGCGATCTGACCAATTTCTTAGTTCAAATTTTGTTTACTACATTACTTTCCACATTGGCATTACTTCATAGGTTACTTTGGTAAGTAAAATTATGATTTTTATTCGTATTTGTCATCTAGATACACTTTTATTTTCCAACAATGGATAGAACCCCGATTATGAATTCAGTGTAAGTGCCCACAATTTAAACAGATAAATCATCTGGTGCATCAGATGAGTAATCTGTTGCATCAGACTATTTATCTGTTGCATCATCGTATTAT
>NW_025860523.1:0-2505 GCF_002878395.1 Capsicum annuum
GGAGGATTCAAAGTAGAAGAAAGGGGTGAAAGTTTGTAGAAGATGAAGGGAGGGAGCTATGGTTCGAAGAAGAAGAGGGAGAGGGCGGGAAGTGGGGTTTGGAGAGGGTCGGAGAAGATGGGGTGGGGTTTGAAGAAGGGGTTTTATTTTTTATTACATATAATTAAATTAGAAGGACCCACCAACACCGTTCATTTAATAAAAAATGGTTTAATTTTTTATTTTTTGCCACGTTTACTATTAAGAGAGTGATATAATTATGTGAAAGTTATTTAGAAGTATTTAAATGTATGTAAAGTTAACGTGATAAAGTAAGTTATATGGCGGCAAGTTGAGGGAGGGGGGTATGCTTTTTTCCTTGAAACAATCCTAAAGAAAATGATTAGATTTTTCAACAATCATATAAAAAGATTATTCTACTTATAATGTTAATAAATTTTTAAAAAATCTATAAATATATTTAGGTTAAAAAGGAAAATACTATGTATTATATTAAAAATATTAGATGGGGGATTGAAAATGACAAAGATAAAATAAGTATATAAGATAAAGGAAGAATAATAATTATTTTTTAAAATTGAGAAGGAAATTTAATTTTTGAATTAAAGTTGAGGAGTGTGGATAATTTTTCACCCTAATGAGAAGTTTGAAGTTTAAAATATAATTAACAATATAAATAATTTTCCAACATCTAAGTTATACTCCATTTAAAGATAAAACGAAAAAAGAAAGGAAAATATGCTAATTTGAAGTTTGAATCAAAGTTTAGGAGTGTAGATAATTTTCACCCTAATGAAAAGTTTGAAGTTTAAAATATAATTAATGATGTAAATAATTTTCCAACATCTACGTTATACTTCATTTAAAGAAAAACTAAAAAAGAAAGGAAGATGCGTTAAATTGAAGTTTGAATCAAAAGTTGAGGTGTGGATCATTTTCACCCTAATGAAAAAGTAAGAAATTTAAAAATTTACCAAAAAACAGAAAGAAATTTAAAATATAATTAATGATGTAAATAATTTTCCAACATCTACGTTATACTCCATTTAAAGAAAAAACGAAAAAAGAAAGGAAGATGCGTTAATTTGAAGAGGAAGGGACAAAGCACGAGGTGAGATAAGCGTGGAATAGGGCCCACCTTAACAGATGAACTCGTAAAGCCAATGGGAAATGAAGGGCGCTTTTTATCTGTTCGGCTACCATGCACGTGCGACGCAGGCACTTAGCAACTAGCAAGAAAAGAAAGGGGAACTTGGTTTTCTGGGACCACCTACCACATTCTACACGTGAACCCCACCCGCACTTCACATGCTCATTTTCTTTTCGTCATTTTTACAATAATATTATTTTATTCATCTCAATTTTTTCGATCTATTTCTTTTATTCATTTTATAAAAAAAATAATTTTTTAATAACTTTTAAAATTTAATTTACACATAATATATTTAAAAGCATAAAATTAACGGATATTTTGATATATTTGACATGTCTTAATTAAGACCACAAGTTAAGGTTTAATTTTTTTCTTTAATTTTATGTCAAGTCAAAACAAGTGATTTAATTTGCAACGAAGGAGTATATATTTTTTTAAAATTTAATATTTTAAGAAATACATTAAAAAAGGACTATAGTTAATACTACGTTTAAATCTCTCTATAACAATCCTCATTATAACTACATTTCACAATAATGATATGATTTTTTTTTAGAATTGATTTTTCATGTTATATTTTATTTCTTTGTACAATATTTTACCTATAACGACAATGTCATTCATTATAGCAATCCAAACCCTCTGTAATAACCATACTCAAATATTGTGTAATAATATTTTTTAAGAATTATATTAGGAAAAAGGTTCAAATATGCAATCAAGCTTTGAGAAAAGGTTCATCTATGCTATCCGTTTAAAGTTTGACTCATTCATGTCATTGTTATTACAAAAAAAGCTCATTTATGCCTTTTTTTCAAATAGTCTAGTTTGGTGATTTTTGGCAAAATTATTTTATATACGTGGTCAACAATGATTCGTCCACGTTATTACTTAAATGAACCAAATTTTTTTTAGGAAAAAGGCTCAAATATGCCATTATACTATAAGAAATGACTCTGTTATGTCATCAGTTAAAAGTTTGGCTCATTCGTGCCATCGCCGTTATAAAATCAGCTCATCCATGCGATTACTTTTTAACAGAGAATTTTCAAAAATAGTTTTGCCATGTGACCTTTTATTAGAGGTACACGCCATTAATTAAAATAAATCAATGTAAATTTCAAAATATATTAGACACATCAAAAAGAACCGATTCGTTTAATATAACCCAATCCGCACCCATTAAAGTATTTTTTTTCTACAACAACAACTATTTTTCTAACTAGAAAAAATAGTGATTAGTCATTAGTGTATGTCCTTTGGCTGTTTCTTGTTGATTCTAAATCATTATAAATGTTACTCTTAACAAAAGCCTAAAAAATATCTATCCTGCAGTAACTTTCTTTTATTCT
>NW_025860524.1:0-1587 GCF_002878395.1 Capsicum annuum
GTGGTAGTTGCACAAATGTTTCATTCATCTTTATCAAGAACAATATTTGTAATCTTTATCAATACATATTATATCAATTTTTATTAGTAAGAACAACTGAACTAAGTGCTCACGATCATCATGAATGTTATTCAATTGATTTTTGTTATTAGTCATGGTTCTTGGACCAACTTGTGAGCACCTTGACTAATTTCACGAGTATGTACCACATCCCAACAGTATAGATACTTGTTAACTCTGTATCTGGTGAGCCATTTGGAAAAAAAGAGATGCAAAAGTTACTTTGCGAGCAAAATAGAGTCATATCTGGAATACATTAAGATAAAAATAAATACAGACTGTATGTTGCTCTAGAAGCTTAGTGTAAAGTAAACTGGACAATATCTCAGGAATAGATAAGAAGTGAGATTCCATTATCACCTTGCAGACTAGCAGTGTCCATATTATAATCCTTATGCAGCCTACTGGACAATCTTATTGCAATTGCAATTGTTTAGTAAGAAGTAATCTCTTACTTGCACCAAAAAAAGGGAGGACAAGCATGCTATTTTACGTGCACGTTTTCAAGGAGAACAAAAATTAAGTATTGGTGAAGAATAAGAAGAAGAATGATCCAATTTCAATAACCCCAAGCACCACTTTTCTGTTCTCACTACTCTTAACCTTGCTAGAAAACTAATCTGCCACAATAAACTTGTACATAGTAATCGATATTCACAAATTCAGGTGCAAAAGCAAATTCTCCATAATTGGCCATCATATTATAGCCAAATCCAGTAGGGTAAATAATCAAAACAGAATCAGTTTTGTCGAAGCACGCTTAAACCTTAAAGCGTGGAGCAAAACATGTTGAGCGCTTTGTCTCACCTAGTGAGCATTTCAGTGTCGTCATCAAGGCTTTGAGGCATACTTATCTTGCCAATGAGCATAATCCTAAAGAGGTGGCTCTTAAAAATTGATATATCACTTTACCATAATTTATTTCAACTTCTTTGTCCATCTATTTGTTATTCATGCTTAAAGTTACTAGTTTTTGACTACACATAAATATTTGTATTTTTTTCTCCATTTGGGCTTTTCTTCATTAAAGCATGTGCTTTATTTGCACTTTTCGCTTAAAGCCTAGCAGATATTATGAGTTTTCACCTTTGATAACACTGAAAAAAATGCCAAGACAATACATACATATACAAACTGACATATAAAATGACATTACCATATTTTCTAGTCGACTCTGAAGAACTTGTATTTTCTGTTGCTCCATACAATGCTAATGCAGGAGTATGGTAATGCAAATGTCACTGATGTGACCTATGAGAGCTGCTTGTTGAACTAGGAGCACTAGTACTAGTAACTCCTACAGCAACCAAAGGTCAATCACGTAAGTAATATTGAAGTCACTACAACTAAACGTCATGTAAAACAAGTGAAGCCAGCTGAACAGCAGACGCTAGATGTAAAAAACACAAAGTTGGCAATCTAGTTCGATACCTCCAAGTTGTTCAGCTAAATGTGACAAGCACACATACATATACATAGTACATAAAATGCATATTAAATATGGCCAACTGAAGGCCTTTAAACTTG
>NW_025860525.1:0-1107 GCF_002878395.1 Capsicum annuum
AAATTAGGATTCGGTTTGTCTTCAAACTGTTTCAACTCTTTGCTTATTTCTTCTAGTGTTTCTTCTTCATCATATTCCTCATCCTGCTTTAATACATCTTGATTAGTTTGGATTTTAAGGTCAGGATGAAAATTCCACATGCATGTCATGTCATTAGAATCAGCATAAAGAGAACTGTATATATTAAAAACAAAGAAAAAACAAAATATATTAGACACGAATCAAAATGGACATTGCATTTCATTAAATAAAAACATAGAAGGGTTTAAAAATAGATGCCAACATAACATAAACAAACTAAAATCCGAATTACAACCCTGAAATAACTCGAATAAATAGAAAGAAAAATAAAATAAACTACCAAAACTCCCTCCTGACGGGGAGAAGAGTGACTTCCTAATTATTGAGCCAGACAGCTGGACCTATGAATTACACGTCTTTCATACTGGTACCTTCTCCTGCTTTGACCATATCAACTTCAATAAAAAGGTTTTGGCAGTCATCAACCAATTCAACTTCAAATTCCACATGCTTCGTGACACCGCTCTTAACAAATGATTCACTGAGTAGTGGCATTGGGCGAGGGAGTGACCATGTTTCCTTTTTCCTTCCCTTGGCTTTCTTCAGATCTTCAGCCGTAGGCTCAAATCCCAGACCGAATGTGCCCACGTTCTCACTCGGACATATGGGACGAACTTTACCGTGCTGAGATGATCCCAAACCCTTTCCTAACTCAAATCTGTATTTCTAAAGTTCACTCACCATCATGATAGAAGCGGAAGACAATTGCGGTCCCGGTATAACCTGCCATTCAAAGATACGAATGTCTCCTCTACGTTATTTGCTTCAATAAGAGACAGGAGAGAATCTTCACCAGCGAACAAATCTCCTTCACCATGAATAACCACTTCTTTCCTGTCATGCTCAAACTTAATTATTTGGTGTAGTGTAGATGAAACCACCTTGGCCTTGTGGATCCATGGCCTTCCCAACAACAGATTGTAAGAGAAGTTTATATTCAATGCTTGAAACTCTATGGCAAACTCAACAGGCCCTATGGTCAACATTAGTTCTATTTTGCCAATGGAGTTTGATTTTGCACCATCG
>NW_025860526.1:0-1590 GCF_002878395.1 Capsicum annuum
CTTCCGAGGGCCCGAATCTATCGAACAAAAAATATAGGGAAACCCACGAGTCACTTAAACAAACCAAACGGATACCCTTACTTTTTAAACCACAAGACTGCAAAAATCTCATGCCAGTATGATTTCGCGCTCGGATCATATCCTTCTCGATATAGGGAAAATGCAACAAACTGGATATTTCTGCCAAAGTAGGAGTCATTTCACATTCCCCAAACCTGAACACCAAATTACTTGGATCCCAAAAGGTCAACAAAGTCTCTATTAAATATGGCCGAGGGGTAACATGCAGAAGTTCCGTAAGATCACCTAATATTTTAACCAGTTTATGTTGATCAACATAGTTAAACATTTCCCACCATTTCATTAACTTTTAGGGCACCTTGACAACCATCAGAACTCTAGAATTGGTGGACAAATCCATCCTGTAATAACACATAAGACGTTATCTCAAAAATTCGACAGGAACAGAAGATTCCCAACCCTTGGGATTTTTGACGCAACATATGTCGATGGGACAGACCACATCCATGACTTCAATTTGCCGAACAGAAGTACTGAGCGAAATCAGTCTACTTGGCAAACAACTCTAGATTACGGGGTGAGAGACCTAGGCTAATACTAAGACAAAGGCGAACACAAATTTACCGGATCCACCGAGGGTTGCCTAAGTATCCCAACCCGAGGGAAGGGAATCAGGTATGCGTAGTTCAATCAGATTGGACAATTAACGATTTACTAATAAATTGGTTCTAACTTAAGAGACACTATCTAAGACAAATGAAAAAAAATTTTGGATTTTCAGCTAGACACTGACAACACCAATTATGAAGAAAAAATCTTTTTGGCCTTTTTATTTTTTTTGAAAAATAAGTAGAAAAGACAAACAAAACTTTTTTTTTTTGAATTTACAGTACTTTACAAAACGTAAAAAAAATCTTTTTGAGTTTTTGGATTGTGAAAAACAAAAGTCATAACGAATTCTAAAATAAACTACGACATTCCTCCCTTTTTTTTGCGACTCACTTTTTCTATTATTTTCTTTCTTTTTCGTTTTAACCTACGCACCTTACTCCTAACAATTTTTATTTTTATTTTCAAAAATCAGTCCGTCAAATGACCACGTTGCCCTTAAAAATGCAACAGTTAGCACGTAGGAATGCTTTAGAGGGGAGTCTCCTACAAAGGGCCATGTGGGCCCGCTAGGTCTCCGTATGATGCACATAAGCATGACCTAAAGGCTGACCTACGTTGTGGTTTATTAACAAGGTTGTTCGGGGGAGCGTATGGTCGATAGTGGCTGCTTTGCTTTTCACCTACTCCATAACACCGACGGCTCCCCCCCAAAATAGGGTGACTCAATTAGAGGTTGTGTACAACACGTGTACTACGGACTTGTTGCAGAAAGAAGGCCGGGAGGTGGACTCATGATGACAGATATAAACCGGTAACACATAGAATAAATACTATAAACAAAGAGAACGATAAAGCACAAAAGTGAAAATAACACAAACAATAACCACAAACAATGCTTATACACTCGTAATGCCAAACAAAGCCGATACGACTCCAAAAATAGCTTGAATTCTGAAA
>NW_025860527.1:0-2257 GCF_002878395.1 Capsicum annuum
CGTTACTCGTGGGAGTCAAGGCTTGCTGTATGCCCTAATCTTAACGGGTGTCATCTTTGATGAGCATGTTCTTTCAGATAACAGTGGTAGGTTTGCAGCACTCTGTCTAGTTACCCATACTTCACTAGATCCAAAGCAAAGCTCGCCATGGCTAGCATAGAGATTGAAAATTCGCTCATTGACCCGAATCAGGATCACAGGGAAGAAAGTTCTGAACACAATGATGAGGTAGTAAGGCTCAGGAAACAATTGATAGATTTACACCGGGCATGGGCCAGCGAAATGCCTCCTCCTCCGCTCCCTGAAGGTCTTGGGAATATCTCTAACTGCCCACCGCTCTCTCAGGTACAATTCTCTGCTCTTACTGAGTCACCTGAGCACGCGCCATGATTCACTCCGCGACATTATTATCCTGGCAGTTCTAGTGTGCCCTTGGCAGCTCCCCAATCGAGACCCGCTGCTCAGCCAGCGCCACCGATCACACCGGTATTCGTGGCTCCGCCACCGCATGAAACCCCCATATATGCTGCGCGTCCCACAATGAGGCTTCCTAGGTCTTCCAGTGAGCTAGTACTGAAGGTTTCAGATGGTCAGTATTATGCCCCGGAGCCTACCTTACAAATGAATGAACCGTATGGGTACACTCAGCCGCCTGCATTTCTATTTGATACAGAGAAACCTGTCGCAGTAGAGGAACAGGATATCATAGCTTGGAAATTGAAGAGTTTAGAGCAGGCTATGAGAAATCTGCAAGGGATCGGAGATTACAGGAGTGTTTCTTATAAAGATCTGTGCATGTTCCCAGACATCAATCTTCCCCCCGATTTTAAGATGCCTAAGTTTGAGAAGTATAGAGGACACAGCGATCCTGTGGCACACTTAAGACGTTATTGCAACCAGTTGAGGGCTGCAGGAGGAAAGGAAGAGTTGCTCATGGCCTTCTTTGGCGAGAGTCTTTCAGATCGAGATATTGATAAATAGAACAGCTGGAATGATTTGGCTTCTGAATTTTTTCAACATTTTCAGTACAACATCGACTTGATTCCGGATAAAAAATCCTTGGTCAACATGAAGAAAAAGAGCACTGAAGGTTTCAAGGTGGCGTGAACAGGCTGCCAGGGTAAAGCCTCCAATGAAAGAAAGTAAGTTGGTAGAGGTTTTCATTCAGGCGCACGATGAGACCTATTTTCAATATTTACTTTCGGCAATGGGAAAGTCTTTCATGAAAGTCCTCAAAATGGGGGAGATGATAGATGACGGAATTAAGACCGACTGAATAGTAAGTTTTGCTGCGTTAAAGGCCACCACATAAGCGATTCAAGGTGGATCTGGTGCATTTGGAGGTAGAACGAAGAAAGAGGACGTGGCGATTGTCGTAGCTGGAACCCATTCCTATCCCAAAAGACCACCTCGCCCCTATCCCCAATCCCAAGCCCAAGTCTACACCCAAGCTCTAAATATTCCTTCCCACCATTAGTACCCTCCACAAAACCCTTTATATTCCATTCCACCACCACCGTACCCTGTATATTGTGCACAACCATATGCCTAAACCCCTTCTTACTCGCAATGGCGCGCGCAAGCTCCACAAAATCGCCCGTTCGCTCCACCAAATTACCAAATCCCCTCCAGACCCAGTTTTTAGCCTAGGCCCAAGTATAAAAAGGAGAAGGCGGTCAAAAATTAATTCACACCTCTTGGGGAGTCATATGCTAGCTTGTTTGATAGGTTGAGAAAGTTGAAGGTTTTAAGCCCAATTCAAGGGAGGCTTTCAAATCCACCGTCGAGGAATCTCGATTATTCTTTAAGGTGTGCGTACTGTTCTGATATGATAGGCCATGATATCGAGAAATGCTGGCATTTAAAGAGAGATGTCCAAGATTTAATTAACACAAATCATATGCTGGTCCAGGCCCTAGAAGGTCCAAACATTAACCAGAATCCGCTGCCAACCCATGCTGAAGCCAATATGCTAGAATTGATATATGACGGGAAAGAGTTTTCGAGGGAATATAATCCTATTGTCAAGATACAAACCACTGAAGAGAAATCGATGAATGTAGTAAAGTCTTTGAAGGCAATGTCATTGAATCGAGAAGGAATGAGAGAAGATAAATCCTAAGAAAGCACGAAGAAACCCCTTTTGTCTTTGCTGCTGCACTCCAAGGAGCATCGTGATGTTTTACTGAAGGTATTGAATGAAGCATATGTTCCAAGGGAGATTACAATCAACCAACTTGAGAAAATGGTTGAAAAA
>NW_025860528.1:0-1451 GCF_002878395.1 Capsicum annuum
AATCCAACTCGACAAATAATGACCCGTTCACCGTTACTTTTCATGCCGTTACTGTTCACCGGCGCCCCCTTTTTTTTTCTTTTTTCTTTTTGGTTATTATTGTTGTTGTTCTTGTTCTTGTGAGGAAGATTATTTTTTGATTGTTGTTATTGTGGAGAAGATGATGATCAAAGAATGAGCCTCCCCTTTTTCCCTCTTAGAATTTTTCTTTTATAATGGGCATGGATTTGTTATGATGTGGGAATTTTGGTGGGTCCCCTATATATTCTTTCTTTATGGACAAGAAAATGAAGGAGGGGATCACATGGGTAGTTAGGATAGTGATGGTGATATGTCATTTTTAATAGGGAGGGGTTGTTAGAATAAGATAAAATTAGTTAGGAATTGTTATTTTTTGTCTTTTTGTGAAGGGGTTATCACATGAGTGAGGGCACACACTAAGACGAGGGTAAAATAATAAGAATACTTTTGGGGAGGGACAAAATTATGTGTCTACATCATGCCCCTCTTTGCAGATAAACAAAAAGTGTTTTCATACAAAGAAGTAGACAACGAGATAGAATTTTGCCCGACCATTATTCACAGGGAAGAAACAAAAGGAAGAAGGACGACCGAGTTGGAGAGTCGAGTGAGGTCCCATCGAGGCTCCGGTCCACGGATCTGTCATTATATCAAAAATGAAAATTAAAAGTTAAAAAATAAATGAAATTACAAAAATCCTATCTATACAGCTTCTGTTGGACTCCTGACTTAAGTTTCATCACCCTATTCTTCTGGCGGGCTCCTGACTTGCTATTTCTTTAACTTGTTGCTTGCCTTTCAATTTCTTCACCCTGTTCTCCAGGAAGGTTCCTGACTTGCTATTTCATCAACTTGTTGCCATCCTTTCAACTTCTTCACCCGGTTCTACAGGCGTGCTCCTGACTTGCTATTTTTCAATCTGTTTAACTTTTAATTTCTTCACCTTGTTGCTTGGTTTTCCATTTATTCTCCCTGTGCTTCGGGCAGGCTCCTGAAATCACATCAAAACTAAAAAGAAAATTATCTCAAACAAATATTATTATAAAGAGGTTTTATTTGCCAGAAAAGTAAAGTTTCAAAAATAGAAATTGAATTTTTGCCCCAGTTTATCATCAGAGGACTTCTGGAAAAGTCACATCATACCTACTTGCATGTTGCAATAATGACTTAAGACTCTAATCAAGAAATGCATCTCTTGAGAGTACAATTGAATAAGCAAGACTAGGAAGTGCGTCTCCTAAGAATTAAAGTGAGGGATTCTAACTAGAAAGTGTGTCTTCTAGAGATACAAGTTTAAGTTAAAAGTGTGTCACCTAACAAATGAAAACTAGCTAGGAAGTGTGTCTCCTAAGGATTGAGTGCAATAACTCTACTAGAAAGTGCATTTTCTAGAAATCAAGACTCAAGTTAGGAAGTGCATCACCTAAAAA
>NW_025860529.1:0-1535 GCF_002878395.1 Capsicum annuum
CTAATTGGTTATTTTTTTGGGTACTTCTCAGTCCAAGTTCAGGTTTGACATATAAAACAACAATAGGTGTTCTTCTACAGATGAACCGTGTTACTCTACCTGTTTCAGAAAGGAGGGCTAACCTCATTTAAAAAAAAATCTGAACTAGAAGCTGCACAAGATAGTCATGAAGTGGAATAAGAGGTACTTAAGGCTAGGATCATGACTTTGAAACTTGACCTTGATTGATAGAGGAATAAAAATGTTGAAGTCATTCGTAAATGGACACAATTGATATCACCTGTTCCACCTTTCTCATCAGCTCCTCACTGTTTGTATCCTTAGCCATGTCCCACTTTTATATTATATTTTTTAATGTTCAGTTGTTTTGCTTTGTTCAGTACTAGCTTAGGTTTAATGTGGAAAATGCTCTGTCAGTTAAATGGAATGGTTATCATTGCTAAATTGACTCATATTTTTGCTCTCTTTAATACATTACTATGTTGGCTAAAGTCTTGGTCTGATTGTTTTGGAGATAGCCCCAGCGGCCATGAATAGCATAACAAATTACTTTGGCTAGTATAATATGTGCATTGAAGTGGTTTTTCAATGATGCCAAAAGGGGGAAGATAAGAGGGTTGTGCAATATTTATAATCCATTGACTAACTTGTTTCATTCTAGTGTTTTATACTTCAGTGCCTACAGGTGAAGATGGTTAAATGCACAAAGACAAGAGGTTTGTCATCATCAAAAAGGGGAAATTTTTTGGGTACGTTATAGTTTTGATGATTGACAAACTGACAAAGTGATATAAAATATGTCAGTCAAGCTGGTTCACAGACACACTGTCACATATAGCTGAAACTTGCAGCAAATCATTGATGATTAAAGGCAAGGGTGGAAGAAATCAAGAACCAGATGAGTGGTTAATTCTGATAAACTTAAGGAAATAAACATGCACATTATTTGAAGAAGTTGAATTTGATTCAAACACTTGATGATGAGGGAAAGAAAGTTGAGTTGAAAAAGAAGAGTCCTACGTGCAGAAAGAGAAAGTTTCTGTAGATTGAAGAAGCCTACACAAGATAGGAAACATACGAATTGAAAGACTCTTTGTTAGATCAGTGAAGTTTTTGCTGACTCACAGATGAATGGAACATGTTACTTGAGTTGGTCCAAGCATAGGAAGACAGATTCCAGGTTGTATTGATAGATGCAGACAAAGATTGCTGAAAGTCAGGAATGAATGAGCAAGCCTAATTCTAATATACTCAAGCTACTGATCACGTGATAAATTGAAGAAGTTGTGGTTGAGTAAAATACTTGATGACAAGTTAAAGAAAAAGAGTCTTACTCAATCTAGGAGAGAAAGAGAGGCGGTAGTGAATAAAAAGAGTAAAAGCAATCCAATTCAAAACAGGAGAGGACATCAACTGAAAGGGAGTCTAATTCAAGATAGGATAGAAAAGTTACTGAAGAGAGTCCAATTCGAAATAGGAGAGGAAATAAATTGAAGGTCTTCATCAGAGTTGGCTATAAATACAAGGGAAAAGAT
>NW_025860530.1:0-1492 GCF_002878395.1 Capsicum annuum
TGGTTTTGGGGTGGTCACGGGGTTTGGGCGTGCTATATTTTGAAAATTGATCAGGACGTGCTAGGGAGGTTGGGGGCCGTCCTAGTGTGATCCGTTTAAATTTTGTAGCCATTTTGGAGGATAAACGGGTAAAATGGCATGAACGAGAAATTTTTAGGCTTAATCTGTGTGCTAGTCCACGGCTTCGGGGGTGGGCCAGAGGTCCAGTTGTGCTACGGGATAAGAATTGATTGGGGCATTCCAGGGAGGTTGGGGATCATTTCAGTGTGGTCCATTTAAATTTTCGTGGCCATTTGGGAGGACAAACGAGAGAAACAGCGCGAACGTGATATTTTCAGGCCAAATCGATGGGCTATAGCCCAATTTTAGGGGTGGGCCCGGGTTCGGGCATGATGTGTTTCAAAAATCGATGGGGGCTTGCCAAATAGGTTGGGGATTATCTTAGTGTGGTTCGTTTAAATTTTTGTGGCCATTTGGGTGGACAAACGAGTGAAACGATGCAAACGGGGAATTTTTGGGCTTATTCTGTGTGCTATAGCCTATGGTTTCAGGGGTGGGCTCGGGGTCTGATCGTGCTGTGGGCCAAAAATCTACCAGGGCATGCTAGGGAGGTTGGGGATCGTCTTTGTGTGATCTTTTTAAATTTTGTGTCCATTTGGTTGAACAAACGGGTGAAACAATGCGAACGGGGTATTTTTAGGCTAAATTGGTGAGCTATAGCATAGGGTTTCGGGGGTAGGGCTAGGGTTCAGGCGTGTTGTGGGCTAAAAATTGATAGGGCGGTTCCAGGGAGGTTGAGGATCATCCCAGTGTGGTCCGTTTAAGTTTTCATGGCAATTTGGATGGACAAACGGGTGAAACGGTACGAACAGAGAATTTTTGGGCCAAATTGGTTTGCTATTTATTGCCCACTGTTTCGGGGATGGGCCCGAGGTCTGGGATTTTTGTGGCCCAAAAATCGATCAGGGAGTGCTAGGGAGTTTTGAGATCATCCCAGTGTGGTCCGTTTAAATTTTTGTGGCCATTTAGGTTGACAATGGGAGAAACAGAATGAACGGGAATTATCGAGCCAAATTGGTGTGCTATAGCCCACTGTATAGTAATGGGCCTAGGGCTGGGCATGCTGTGGACTGAAGATCAATCGAGGCATTCCAGGGAGGTTGGGGATCACCCCAGTATGGTACATTAAAATTTTTGTGTTTATTTGGATGGACAAACGGGCAAAACGGTGCGAACGGAGAATTTTTGGGCTAAATTGTTGTTCCATAACCCACGGTTTCGGGGGAGGGCCCGGGGTTCGGGCATGATGCGGGCCAAAAATTGATTGGGTAATGCTAGGAAGGTTAGGGATCGTCCCAGTGCGAACGGGGAATTTTTAGGTCAAATCAATGTGCTATAACCCACGGTTTCAGGGGTAGGCCGAGGTTCAAGCGTGCTGTGGGCCAAAAATTGATCGGGACATTCCAGGGAGGTTGGATATCTTCCCAGTGTG
>NW_025860531.1:0-2697 GCF_002878395.1 Capsicum annuum
TTTCCCTTTTTGTGTAGGATTAGGACTTGCACTTGGATTCCTAGCTGTTACCAAAATACACGTGAAATAGCTTACCAAATATATATGGATAAAGATAAAGAAAAAGTTACCATATATGGTATCTTGATTACCACGCAAATCCATTTAAATACATTATATGATTATATTTCTAACCAATTAGATTAATTATACTAGTCAAGTGCTTTGCACGCGTGACTCGTGTTAATCAATAAAACTATACATAAATGAAAATCTTAATGAATTAAAAATGTTTTTGCTCATCAAAGAAAAAGATGTAGAGGAAAATTAAGCCACAATTAATGGAGCATTTATTGTATATATACGTCATATTAAATTAAAATATACACGTAATTAGTGCTCGACGATCCAATTCAGGGTATAAAATATAACAAAAGAGGAGCAAAGAAGTCATAAAATTAAGAAAACACAAGTAAAAAAACACTTTGTAAGAATATATTATTATCTTTCAGTTTTGTCCTACATCACTCCTCTACCTTGCTATATCTAATGATCGTACATGGATAAACTTATTACTTTCTTCAATTACTCAAAATAAATATTGTATATATCTTTAATAAAAGAGCGTACATAATTAGATGTAAATATTTAATGATACACTCACGACGATATCATGATGCATAGTAAAAGCTTTGACCTCAATTTCTTTGTGACTAATCAATTCGCCCACATATGATCGATCAAAAAAATTATTGCGAGAATTATTTCCTCCTAAATAATAAATGTAGATAGATCATCTAACTTTCGAAAATAATAAATCATATGTTAATTAAATTGGTAGAAGTTATACCTCAATTATCTGTGTTCTTTTGGAACTTAGAATCTTTTTTAATTGAAATTTTTAACGTTACTGCATTCTTCCCGGTGAGGTCACAACATTTCAAACATAAATTATGATAGAATCTCAAAAATTAAGGATAGAATCTCAAAATATGATCTACTACCAGAAATTAGATCTATGGTGACGGTTGTAAAACCGTTGCAATATACCAAAAAACCGTTACCATAGACCTATCGCAATGGTTCTGCAAGTGTCCCATAAGTGGGCTTTGCGATAGGTCTATTGCAACGGTTTCTGCGACGGTTGTCTAAACCGTCGCCATAGGTAGAGCTATGGTGACCGTTTCTGGAAACCATCGTCATAGATAGACCTATTGCGACAGTTATTTTTTGAACGACTATTTTCATCTATTGCGATGGTTTATAACCGTCGCAATAGATGATATTTCAACTGTTATTAACCATTGCAATAGCAGCTATTGTGACGCTTTTTTTGTTCTGTTGCAATGCTTTTTGACCACCTATTACAACTATTTCATTACTTATAGTAACGCCTATTTTCATCTATTGCAACGGTTACGAACCGTTGCAATAGACTCTATTGCAATGAAATTAAACCGTTGCCATAGCATCTATTGCGACGCTTTTGTTATTCTGTTGCAACACTTTATAAATTATAACAAAAAATATACACATCACAAAACACAATCATTCATTAATAATCTCATAATTCAAAATATGCAACAAGCTAGTAATTTAAACCCAAACGTAAAATGTAATCAAGTCCAAAATGATTAGTTAAGTTTTTACACTGTAGCAAGTTCAAGTCACGATAAGTTTCAAAAAATTCAACACAAAACTATTGATATTAGAGCATTTATCCACAACCCAAAAATCTTCTCAAGTAAGGTCAATATCTTCATCATTTTCTTCATCTCTTTCTTCATTTTGGATACCTATAAAAAGAGAACAAATAACAACATAAAAAGAACTATTCCACAACAAAATAAGTACGTAAACCACATATAAGTTAGCTAGTGAAGAGGCAAAACAACCAATCATGGTTAGAAAGAAATACAAACATCACTACAACATTGGCCTATGGCCACTCTTGTAAAGTGTGGCCTAAAATAGAAGAAAGTGTGTCCTTTGATCAAAGGCTACACTTTTGAACTTTAGGCAACACTTTTTGAGGGGTGGCCTAAAGAGGCATAACCTTTGATCAAAGGCCACGCTTTTCAAGTGTTGCCATATCAGCTACACTTAAAAAGCGTGACAATTAAGGTATAAAGGTCACACTTTGTATCTTGTCATTGGTAACACTTTTATTTGATAAAGCTACACTTACAAGTGTTGCCTTTGTTTTGATATTGGACACACTTCACAAGCGTAGCCTTTTGTAGCACTTCTATAGCAACACTTAAAAAGTGTTGCCTTTGTTTTACTATTGGGCACGCTTTAAAAGCGTAGCCTTTTATAGCATCTCTATAACAACACTTAAAAAGCGTGGTCTTTACTTTCTTAAGGCCACACTTTTGAAGTGTAGCCATTAATACCTTCTCTAAAGCAACATTTACAAAGTGTTACCTTTGCTAATTTGTACATACACATCTAAATAAGTCACACAATATATATCCCTGCTCCCAATGACCACACGTTTAAAACATAGCATTCTTGTCTATTTTATACGATTAATATTTACTACAATTTTGATTGAAAAATACAATTATATTCTCATACATCCACTAGTCATATTATACATCATTATTCTATTTAGATTGTCTCAAAACACTATGTTAGATAAAAATAACTCAAAAATTAGAGTACACGCAAATTTTCATCAAGTTCCCTTCGAGAAATAGACTAACTCCATGCTTA
>NW_025860532.1:0-1833 GCF_002878395.1 Capsicum annuum
AATCATTTTTCACACTAAGCTTTGAATATAGCAAAATGAAACAATACCAGGACAGAAAACGTACAGGAACAAAACAAAGATGTTCATTGAAAACAATGAAGCTTTGGAGTTCAGACAAAGTAGAAATAGTATTTGTTTACTTTCCTATTTGATTTTCATCCGTTTGTTTTAATTTATTGGGCCTTTTCAAATTTGGGCCATGTTTCCTTATTAGTTTACTCATCAAAATGTTTTAGTTTATTGGGCCTTTTAGGATTTGAGAAATGTTTTATGAGTTTGCTCTTCAAAATGAATGTTTATATATATAATAATTCTTGAAATTTAACAAGTATAAATTTACACTCTACTTATTAATTTATTAGATATCAAGGGACCGTGCTACCACAAGATCAATATATATTATTTTTTCTCTCAATTTATGTATTACAAATAGAATTTAGATAATCAATCATATTTTTAATATGTTTTTAGATATTTAAAATTATTAACTATTGTAATTTATAATAATAAATTTCAAATAATATATGTGCCAAATATTTTATATAATACAAGCACAGTTGAAGAAGTCAAAGCATACATGTCATAAATGTCTATTTTACTTTTATTTTATTAAATATTATTAATTTACGAATATGTAAATGACTTATAACAATTAATTTGAGGTATATATTTTTTATATAAATTTATTTTAAAAATAAATTGATACACGTACAACGCACGTGATTTTATTCTAGTAATTATAAAAGAGTGTACTCAAATTACAAACATCAATTATTTAGAAACCAAAACTAGCTATTGTATGGGTATCAAAAAACCTTGTTGACTGAATATTAGTCGAAAGTTCCTTGAATCTTCCTCCAATAATCATGATACTAAGTGATTCCAGCTTTTCCAAAATTTTCTCAAAGTTGAGGCTGCCCATCTGTGGCCTTAATTTAATCAATATTTACAATAATATAACAGAGATTCAAACAATAATTTTTAATTATTAGACATCAGTAATTCATCATATTAAGACCAAGAACTCCATCCCCTCTTCACCCATAGTGCTATTGTATTAGATACGTAACAAACGGACACCACCAAATAATACTCCCACGATTTATTTTTATTTGTCACAAACCTTCTAATTGTATATTTACTTTTATATGTTGTTTTTGATATATTAAGGAAAGTCAATTTTTTTTCCTCTTTTACCTTTAGTATTAATTATTTTTTTCTTCAAATTAATTTCACCATATAATGTAAACAACATTTAATAAGGGTACTATCAGTGGCGGAGTCAGGATTTTCATTGAAGGAATTCAGAAATAAACAAATGAACTAGTCGAAGGAGTTTCAACATCTACATATACATAAAAATATTTTTGATCGTGTAAAAATAGTATAAAAATAATATAATTTTCCGTCGAATGAGATTCGAATGAACCCCCTAATTACAAGGTGGATCCGCCATTGAATATATGATAAAGTAACCATGCTATTATTATTTTTTTAATGAATGTGCCAAATCAGGTTGTGACAAGTAAAACTGACCGGAGGGAGTATATCGTTTGATAATATATATCCGATCAAAATTTCAAAATATATAGCTTGGTAGACCAAAATTTCCGAATTTATTTATTTTTAAATCTTTTTTTTATCAAAAGTATTTTTTGCCAAAATATATATTAAAAACACCAATTTATGTTCGATTAATTAATTTAAAAATAAAATTTTCAATCGTACAACAACAATTTGGATAGAGGAAAATTAAAAATATCTTCCATTTCTTATGAGGTAAAACTCTTTTTTCTCCTTTTAAAAAAAAAAACTTTTGAAAACACATTTCTT
>NW_025860533.1:0-1321 GCF_002878395.1 Capsicum annuum
ATATGTTTAATGACATTCCTAGAAGTACTTGTAGAGCCGATATTTTTAGACTTCATTCACAATATTATTTTTATTTATCAACACTGCTAAAAAATATTCAATGTAGAATGTCCCTAACTTCTGATCTTGGTCGTGCTGTAAATAAAAATGATTATTTAACCATCTTATCACTGTATAGATAGTAATTTTATCATGCAAAAATGTATTCTTGCTTTTTTATATGATGGAGATCGTAAACATATTGGAGATTTTATTGCTGATTCGTTTGCTAAAGTTGTAGAATTTTACGGTATTGAAAATAAAATCTTATGCATTGCTTTGGATAATGCTTCTAACAACAAAATTGCTATAACAAAGTTAAAATCTAAGCTATCTCCGCCGTTACCTGAAATTTTTCTTGTCAAGTGTGCTTGTCATATATATAATTTAATTGTAAGAGATAGTCTTAAGTTTTTTGAGTTTTATATTAAAAAAATTCGGCTTGCCGTTAGTTTTATTCAAGGAAATAATCGTAAAAAAAAAATTAAAGACTTTAAACTTAAATGTGAACAAAATGGACTTGCACCGATATTGATGCCTGAAGAATGTGAAACTAGATGGAATGTTACATATGATTTTTTAAAAATTTGTTATAAATATAGAGTTCCTATTACACTATTTTTTAACCAACATTGTGGTTCGTTTGCTGATTCTGCCCACTGCATGCTACATGATTCTGACTGGGCTGTAATTAATGATCTTGTTAAATTTTTGAAATTTTTTTGTATAGCTACGGTTGAATTTTTCGGTGCTTGTTATCCTATTGTTTGTAATATTTTGGCATATATAACCGATATTCCTAGTTTGCTCAAAGAATATAAAAATAAAGAAGGTTACAAAGAAGTTGTTGGTGTCATGTTTGCTAAATTTTAAAAATATTTTTTTCGATTCCCCCTGTTTTTTTGGTTGGTGCTACGCTAAATCCGTACATGAAATATAATACTATGTGCCACTTTAGTACTATTATTTATGCTAATTAGAAATAACTACTAACAATGATTCTGATGATGAAGAACAAGAACAACCTGATTTGTGGACGGCTATGTCCGATGCGAACACTTACATAGATAAAGTATATAACCACTATGCTGATTTAGTTGATTTAACTGTACCGACAAATATCACTCCAACCGTCGCTTCTCGTCTTTCTGAGGAGCCATCATCTTCTAAAAGGCCGGCACATAGTGGTTTTCCTGATCACTTTTATGATTTACCTTGTTGAAACAGTGTTGAGGTGGGAGCTTACACAACAACTTATCGGGAAGAGCTGAAGTATTATCTC
>NW_025860534.1:0-2537 GCF_002878395.1 Capsicum annuum
ACCATCTTTCTTTCTCACAGATAATACAGGAGCACCCCAAGGAGAAACACTGGGCCTTATAAAACCCTTATCTAACAGATCTTTGAGTTGCTCTTTCAACTCCTTAAGTTCTCCAGGTTCCATACGGTAAGGAGAAATAGAAATGGGCTGAGTATTTGGAAGAAGATCGATCCTGAACTCTATCTCTCTATAAGGAGGTATCCCTGGGAGATCTTCCGGAAAGACATTAGAAAATTTATTGACTATGCTAACTGACTGGAGAGTTGGAGTCTTAGACTTAGTGTCCTTAAATCTAACCAGATGATAAATGTACCCCTTGGAAATAAGTTTTCTAGATTTAATATATGAGATAAAATAACTCTTGGGAGATACAGAACTCCCAGACCACTCAAACACAGGTTCATCAGTAAACTGAAACTTGACCACTCGGGTACGATAATCTATAGAGGCATAACAAGAATGAAGCCAGTCCATACCCAGAATAACATCAAAATCCACCATGTCTAACTCAATCAAATCAGCCAACATGACTCTATGAAGGACTATAACAGGAAATTTTCTGGGCAACAATCGAATCACCCATTGGGGTAAAAACTAAGATAGGCTCAGGAATATTTTCAGGACTCATTTCAAAATTCACAGCAACCAGAGGTGTAACATATGAAAAACTGGACCCAGGGTCCAACAAAGCATAGACATCATACTGAAGTATACGGAGCATACCAGTAACAGAATCGGGAGATTTCTCCTACTCCTGGCGAGATGGCAAAGCATAGAACCTATTCTGGTGTTGACCGCCAGCAGTGCTAAAAGAGACACCCTGAGCTGGGGCTGAGCGAGTCACCTGAATTGGAGCACTAGCAGTCTAAGTCTGAGTTTGAGGGCGATTATCACGAAGCCCTTACTTGGCATGTGGGCACTCCCTAAGTTTGTGACCCAAGTCACTACACCCGTAACAACCTTTCTTCTCACCCCAACACTCACCCGGGTGGATCCTACCACACTTAGGACATAGAGGATAATTTGGCTTACTGTCAACACTGTACTGGGACCTGGCTGCATATGACCTGCTACCTTTCTCCTGCCCACCCCTAGGTACGAGAGCACTAGCTGACGATGGTGCTGGTGTAGATGAACGGTTCTAAAACTGAGGGCAATTCCCTCCCTACGATCTAGTCTAACCTTTTTCGTGTTGCTCGGACTGAGCTCTCTTATTCCCTCTCATTCCATCCCTCTCCTTGATCTTATCAGATTCAATCTATTGGGCATAAGTTACCAGCCTACAAATATTCATCTCACTATTTAACATAGCAGACTACACTCTTTAACAACATATCTAGACACTCCTGTCACAAATTTACTTATACTGGCCCATTTATTAGCCACGAAGTCAGGAGCATATTTGGGCAACTGATTAAACTTCAGATAGTACTCTTTAACAGTCATAGAGCCCTGTCGCAAGTTTATGAACTCCTCTACCTTTGCCTCTCTCATCTCTAAAGGAAAAAACTTATATAGGAATGCATCCTGGAACTCCTGCCAAGACGTAAGGGCGGCACCCTCACCTCTAACCTTTCTCTAAGAAACTACCCAATCATAAGCAAGGTCTTTCAACTGATATACTGCCAACTCCACACTCTGCTCCTCAGAGACATGCATCACCTGAGTAATCTTTCGCACCTCCTCCAAGTACAACTGTGGATCCTTATCTGGCTTGGACCAATAAAATTCTGGCGAATTCATCCGCATAAAGTCACAGATCCTCACAGCATCTGAATCACCTCTTTGCCGCTGTAGAAACGGGGATGGAATTTCCTGAACATTCACAGTGACAACTTGGGCCAGCACCTGAAAGGCTGCCCAAAATTCGGCATGCGACACATTTTTATTCAGTGGGTTGACAGGCTGGGGTTATTGACCATCGTTATTTCTTCTAGCTCGGCGAGGAGGCATATTCTGAAAAAGAAGAGCACAAATTGATAATTGAAAGGAAACAACTGTAAGCACGATGGACTTCTAAAAAAAAAGAAATAACACTTTTTTCTAAAACATCTCATAGCCTCTTGCTCATAGAAGTGGTGCGCTACACACCGATGATCAAGAATCTACTTAACGTAGCTTGCCAGACTCCCTAGGACTCCAATAACCTTAGGCTCTGATACCAAGTTTGTAACACCCCAAAAAAGGGTCCCAAAGCATCACACAGTTCTTAAGGCTACAAGTAGCCCCAAGGTAAACCTTTGAGCTATTTTCATACCATTCAACACTTATTGACAGGATTACTATAATCAAACATCAAGATATTCTCCATAATATCATAATTCAAGATGAAAGAGATGCGGAAAGTAACAAAATACGACCTCTCCACAAGACTGATCAGTCTAACCATCTATTCTGACAAGCCTCTACTAAACTGTATAACACTAAGCCATTGGGACAGATCCCAATGAACCCTAACATCAGGGAATAAAATGATAACTCAAAATAAAAGAGTGCAATCTGAAATAACCAGTCCTCGAACCATGAGGACTCACCAT
>NW_025860535.1:0-1710 GCF_002878395.1 Capsicum annuum
TCGAAGGGGGTTCGAATGAACCCCTACCTTATATGTAGCTCCGTCCCTGACTAGGGTTGCCAAAAATAAGATTTTAGTTAGTCCAGAGGGGTAATAGAACCCTCCTAAAATTCGGATACGTCTCAACAATTTCGTGTATAATTTAGGATGGAACCACAACATTTTTTCAATTTTAAAAATAAAAATAAAAATTGAGCTCACATCATCACTTTGACTTAAGAGGACAATTCACATCATCACTATACACACTTCATATTAGGTGATGTAGACCATTGAAAAAGATCCAATTTATTGGTCAATTTATTGGGGCACCAATATGCACAAATAAGTTATAATTCACCTTTTGTATTTCTTTTTTTTTGCAGTGATATCTGATATTTACATTGAAATTTGATTATTTGATTTCAAGATTCATTAGATAATAAATTATTGATTCTAAGATTTATTTGACGATTAATCAATAATTCAATGCGTTTTTCTTGTGTATTCTTGATAAACTAACACCTTAGTCTGAAATATTATACATAGTAAACCATTTTTTCCAATAGCAATAACGGAAACATCAGAAATTCTTTTTTCGTTATTGGGAGAACTCAACTACTCTCTTTCAAATTCGGAAAACAACTCGTAGAGATCTTTTTTTTTTTTCGAAAGGTACATGAGCGCCATATTCAACCTATTGATGTTGGAAGATCCGATGAATTCACTTTGCACGGTCTATTTTCAATGGTGATGCTTCAAACAAGATTTTTTTTTTTCATTTCAAGATTTGAAATCGAGACTTCTGAGTAAGAATACAGCAACCTCAACCATCCCACTGTAACCCATATTGGTGATCATAATTCACCTTAAATGGATCGATCGGATCGAATTTAGACAAATTAATACTTGTAAGAGTCTAGCAAACCACAAGCAAAGAAAAATAAGAACAACACACATATTTACGTGAAAATTCTTGCGGAAAAAACTACGGGCAGAAGCAGAGGAATTTCATTATGAAAGGAGAGGAGTACAATGTGGAGAATAACGTAATTTCTGAATAATAAAAATCGACCCACTAATTGCACTTATATAGTATGTGAGTGCAAATAAGTCCTACGCCCAAAAATCGAACCTATCGACCCGATCCCTATGCTACAAACATGGGTCGCACCGCGAAACTTTCAGGACCGGACCAATAAAAATTCGGGTCACAACTCTAACCGTGTCTTTATTAAAAGTGAAAATATTTTATATCAAAATTTTTATATTCAAGATTCAAACCTAATACCTCGAATTAAAGGTAAAATATCCATATCTATATTTTTTTATGGTAAACTCAAGCAAAGGGAGCTAGCAAATATTGACTGAATATTTCTGCTGAAAATTAATTAAATAATTGCATTATAAAATCATGGAAAAAATTTGAAAATGTAAAATAATAGTGGTTGGGTAAAATTCCCAATCTTGAAAATTATTGATCAACTACCCTAAGTTGACTAAAATTCGTTGATCTAAATTCACATTAGAAAGTTAAATTATTGACAAAATGAGAAAGAAAATTAGAGTTAAATTATTGACTAAATGAGGAAAAAAGAAATAAATTAGAGTTAAATTATTGACAAAATGAGAAAAAAAGAAATAAATTAGAGTTAAATTATTGACTAAATGAGAAAGAAGAGAGAAATTAGAGTTAAATTATTGACAAAATGAGAAAGAAGAAAGAGAATT
>NW_025860536.1:0-1284 GCF_002878395.1 Capsicum annuum
TAGTTCCACGGGCATCGAAAAGGAAGAGTAAACCTCACTGATTTTTAACGCCTGAACCATGATATGAAATAAGTTGATAAAGTATAAATCCAATTTTAAAAATTCGAAAGTGGTAAATGCGCAATATGTGACCCACCTGACAACCTTATTCTGCATAGTATCTTGTTAGACAACCATTGTGTTTATATCCCTTCTTTATCATACAAAGTGCGTATACACTTAACAAAAAACTTCTTCTTTGAACAGTAAAGAAAGAAACAAATAAAAAAAGGGTCCGACCCTTCTCAGTATCATCTAGTAAGAGGCCGTTGTTGGACTAGAAAATTTAGGAAGAATTAGGTTCAAATAAATTTCTTGGGATCCTCTTCCTTTCGAACTACAAACATGGGAATCGTTGAAATAACTCTTTGATTGAAGGAGGATGATTCCTATAATACATTACTCCAGTCGAGTCCAATGGAATTTCAAAATGAAGATATTTTTATTTTGTTCCAAACGTGCTGCAGAACGATCTAGAAAGCAATTGATATTGATACAGTTTGCTTCCTTAACTCAATTAGTAGGACCCTAGAGTCCACTCCTTCCCCACACTACGAGTGAAAGGGAAAAAGTAAAGACTACCATTAAAGCAGCCCAAGCAAGACTTACTATATCCATATGAATTATGTCCCCTATCTCTATAAATATAAAGGAATTGTTCCATTATTCCTCACTAATAATAGTGGAATCAATGGCGCAGAGTCAAAAAGAATGAAGACTATTAATAAACCAATCCGATAAATTCGCTCATTTTATAAGAAATTCCTATGTGATTTCTAATTGGGAGAGATTAAACACAAGCAAAATCCGCAGTAAGGAATGTTATTAATGGAACATGTAGGAATAATAGGTCCTATTCTTTTTTTGTTGACCCTCATTTCAATTGATTGGACGCTTGAGCACTCAGAGATTTTCGTGAGTTCCTCGTATATAATAAAGTATCTTCTGCCCCCTTCCACAACTATTTATATTTCCTATCGGGCTCTCCAATCTAACCCAAGGTCCAGTCATTATACAATGGATTAATAATATAAAATTTTTATTTGTAGTAGAAGGTAATTGCGAAGTCTTGATACCCCCTCTAGCATTCGAATATTTCCTTGAAGCCTAGCCTAAGCCTAAATATGCAATGACATGCAATGCAAGGATATTTAAAATTTTTTAGAAAAATCCCCAGAGCAGATGTTTAGAATCAAACAATTATCACCAGTCTGCCTTCTCTGCTTCTGCTGGGGAATCATTCGG
>NW_025860537.1:0-1384 GCF_002878395.1 Capsicum annuum
TTAGTAGGTAATGTTCCCAAAACCTTCTCGCTCTGATACCAAAAATAGTCGGATATTTCAATAAATAATAGATAATATAAATGATTTCAATGAAAGATGGTAACTTATATTTTTTAAACACTAAACAAAGATAGAGACAGCAAGATAGTGACTCAATGATCGAATTTTTGATTTTTGATTATATCAATTTTGTAAAACCTACTCAGTACTCCCTCTTTCCTATTGTTTTTTCAAGTTTGTTCTTTTATATTTTCCCCGGATTTTGAAATTTTTTCGTTTTTTTTTTTTTTTTTTTTTTTTACCCTGTTCATCTCTTCCTTTTAATCTATATTCTTAACACCGTACTTCTTTAACCACACCCCGGAAAATTTTTGTCTGGCAGCTAACACTCGTCCTATGTCTATTTTTGCAGACTTGTTGGACTATCAAAGCCAGAATTCCTAGGAATTTACAGGTTAATCCATCGTAGGTGTTAAAAAATTAAAAGGCTAACCATATACTAAGGGTAAAAATTTGATAAATAATTTAATTTACATGATTTACAAAAATAAGTAAACTATCTTTAAGCATAGATATAAGAACATAGATATAAATATTTTTGTGGGGAAAATAAAGTAAATAAGAACTTACATGAAGTAACTAGGAGAGAGGTTTCCCTTTCGGGAACCCCTAAAGATCGAATAGAAATCTTGAAGCTTTATTTAAACCACGATGTTACAAAGTTTATACAGGAAACACTGGGTTAGACACATTATAAGGGAATTTTGATGGTTAGGAGATTTCACTCTCTGCCTTTCTACTACAAGATGTGCTCCTTTTATAGGAAAAATGTACATAAAGGAGTGGTTCTAAAGCTACTACGTGGCCGCAACATATTTGGCCGACACTTTTAGATAAGGGATAAGAAAGAAAACTTTAATAATGCAAGTCGGGTACGCTTTAGGCCCCATCGTCACATGCGTTATTAATTTTCTTTCATACTTATTTTCGAACCAGAAACAGAAAGCGAGTTTATGAATATAGAAGTCCTACAAGAAGGATATGAAGTAGACATGGCCATAGAAAAGGCTGAAGCTTTAGCGGACGAATACTATATTCTTGTAAACGGATATAGTATCTGTAAAATTTAGCTATCTTCTTCTGCAACTAGTTTTGTCATTTATTTTTTGATGAAATTTAACTATAGCTTCACAATCTGTTCTGACTAAAATTTCTTCTTTATTTAGTATGTACAAACATACAAATACAAAAACATTTTAATATAGAAGATATTAAATTAGTTCAAAAAATAAAAGAAAAAATCAACAATATCCCGGACCTAAAAATTCCATTAGAATCAGACTACTTAATTATTCAAACAGATGGAAGTGACTTAGGATGGGGA
>NW_025860538.1:0-1901 GCF_002878395.1 Capsicum annuum
TAAACATTGCACAAGTTCTAAGAAAACAAAAATACCTTTTCGTTGCTATACAAGTTTTATGTAGGATTTCTGAATCAAGAAGGTTGTGTGTGTGTGTAGAATTTAGTATAGCACCAAGGTACTACAATACAATTAAGAGAATACAAGCAAAGTTACCTTTCTCAAAAATAAATAAAATAAGCGAATACAAGCACAAAAAAGAAGCTAAAGGGGACGACTACCACATGAAACATATAAAAGCTCTTCCAAAACAAATTTAGCTGTCCATTTTGATGCTACTTATTCGGGTGAAATCGTTCCAATTCATCATCTTGTTTGAATTTCTTTCTACTGAACTAAGTGGATTTTAAAAGGTACCAAAAGTTTGAAACCAGTCAGTACAAGGTAATGTTTACTCATTACTCATGTATAGATCAAAACTTCATGTTGCTGCTAGATTTTTGGTATATATCTGTTTTATGAAACACATGCAACTAACTACTTTCACTCTTTTTTCTCAGATTAAAACTACTCTGCATGGTACTATTAAATTCTGTGACTAATTGCATAGTTGGACCGGCTCATGAAGTTCCTGATGCAAGCAGTTAAATCATTGTTCTCAAATTAAAGAACATGAATTGAAATCATTGCCATCGATGCTCAGTGTGAATGCAACATAAAAGAATGTTGCATGCGGTATTGGTCACCTACCTTGAGTTCCGTCACTTGATCCCGCAGCAGAACTAGTGGCATTCTGAAATCTTAATTTGAACTTGTTTCATGGACTTGAACTCGGGACTCACGAGGAAAACTAGAAATGCTTTGTTCTTGAGAGTTTTTCCTGGATTTTCTTGAGAGTTGTATTTGTTCGGTCCTTGTAGAGGATTCTATTTATAGTTGTAGAAAAAAATACAATCACATTGTAGACGAACTTTTCTGCTAGATTTGACTGACGAACTATTTATGTGACGACCCTATTTGATTGGCCTAAACATATAAAGTTCATTTCTGTTGACATGGTACCTTAACCTCTCATATGGCATTACTAGTAAACTTGGGCGCTTTACGCGATCACAAAATATTGTATCAAAATTTACAAAATATTTTTTTATGATTTTCATTTATTTTTTGATATCTTTTTGTGATCCTTTATTTTAATATTAGAGTTTTAAGTTTTTTTGTTTCGGTTTTAACCTATAAAAGTAAAAAGATATAATTGCATCAAATATATTAATGCAAAGCATATTAAAAGTGAATGCCAAGCATATTAATAGACAAATATTAAAAGGGAAACAGTAACAAAACAATGAGGTAGAATACTATTATATTTAGGAAATAAAATCAACATGTTAGAACCTCAAATAAATATGATCCTTTGATTTTTATTGAGTTCTTTTTTGAAACCTAAGAAATAAAATCTAAGTTAAGGAGAAGTGTTGTTTAATATCTAATTAGCAATTGTTTAGCTATTTATTGAAGGCATTCGATGCTAAACCATCATCATCTAGATTAATTATCTTAATTACACAATCTGAAAATTATGATTTTAACTCAATTTTATTGAGCAGACAACTTTATGAATGTCAAACTGAAGGTTGACAATAAATATACAAGTGATCATCTTATATCGATACATCTTAATATATCACATGACTGGTGAACGAACCCATATTCACCTTTTATATTTTTTAGATTTTAAGGATTCCAATCTCAATATTAGTTGGTCCAACCAACGTATCATGAGAACAACCGACATTAAAAGTTCATGAAGAATTTTTTAATTTTTTAATATTTTTTTAATACTTAATATGTACATCTTTGAAATGTCATAATCGTTTATGTCAACTTATGAACTTATTTGTACTAGTAAACTCCAAGTTTACTATGACATGTGCATTTTACTTTAGTAAATTTCAAATTTC
>NW_025860539.1:0-1886 GCF_002878395.1 Capsicum annuum
TAGAGAGGAGTTCAATGTATAATATGATGTATTAAAGAAATTAGGGAAGATACTCACTATTACTAGTCATACTTGTTCCTATCAATCTCTTAGCGACCATTACAATCCTTTAAGTCCTACTTGATGTTGAAACTCAGTATTCTACTATTAGTGGAGTACTACACTAATGGAAAGCTTATGTCTCATATTATGTGATGCCACTACTAAAAAAATGCCAAAAAGCGACAGTCAAAAGTGACGGCCGGCGTCACTTTTTTGGGCAAAGGCGACGAATTTCCATCGCTTTTTTTCGGTCTCAAAAAGGGGCGTTGTTTTTTGGAAAATGACGACCTTCGTCACTTTTACTACGACGAACAGTGTCGCTTTTAGAAAAAAATTGTAATTTTTTAAAAAAGCGACGTTGTACATCACTTTTTGTTCTTCAGGTGAAGAACACATTATGAAAAAAAGTGACGTCGTGCGTCACTTTTTTTTCAACACATGATGAATAAAAAAAGACGCTGTGCATCGTTTTATTAAAAAAATAATAAATTTTTTCAAAAAAATTGACACCGTCCGTCGTAATTTGAAAAAAGTAAAATATATATTTTTTTAAAAAGCGACGTTGGTCGTTGCTTTATATTCTGCATAATGAATAAAAAATGACGTTATTCATCGTTTTTAGTTCTTTATAGTGAATAAAAAGCAACGGTCATCGTCGCTTTTTGTTCTTCATAATAAATAAAAAGCAATGTTGGTCGTCGCTTTTTGTTCTTCGTAATGAATAAAAAAGCAACCTTGGTCGTCGTTTTTGTTCTTCATAATGAATAAGAAGGCGACGGCCGTCGTCGCTTTTCTGCATTTTATTTTAATGCAGAAATCTACATTTTCTGCATCCCACCTGCCAAATAAAAATACAATTGAATATATACATCCCTCATGCAACACACATTATTACAATAATCATACAACACACTACATCAACAAATCATTGAAGCAATTCAAATCAACAACACTTAAAAAATGAATCCAACAACATTCAAAATACTTAAACACTCCTAAAGATCTTTAACTAATTAAAAGGTAAGTTCAAAAATATCTAAAAATTATCTAAAAGTCAAGTTCAACAACACAACGCTAAGGAGTAGCTCCAACAAACTCCTCATGACTCTCTATTTCCTCTTCGCTAGTTGAATCAGGAGCAACGGCTTGTGTCAAGGCACATCTAAAATGTGCAATCTGATGTGACATAGCAGCATGTCTGTCAAAAATTATAGAAATGGCCTGATCGTGCTTTGCCAACCAACAACACATTTTTTGAAAATCAATTGACTAGTATTATATGATTTATATATATATATATATATATATATATATATATATATATTAGAAATAACAAAATAATAATTAAACCTAATATACCTTAAACTCTTGAAACATGGCTTGTTTAGAGACTATTGGAATGTCTCACCACTCGTGGCAAAGATAGGTAAAAAGTCTCAAACGCTCTCCCTTACAGCCACATTAACTTCTTTTGACGCGGAATACCACCTGTAAATAACATAATAAGTATTTAAGCTTGAATATTTTATTAATGAAAAAATAAACCTATGAATTTAAAAATAAAATTACGAAGATCCATCAGGCTCAATAAACACTCTACCAAGCATGTCCGTATCTCCAGGAATTAGACCAATCAAATCTGCATAAATATCTTCTTCTACAGGAGGAGGTACACCAATTTCAAGTCATGAATTCACATTTTCAAATGATTACTCTTTACAAATTTCAAAACACAAGTTCATCTTTCAAGTAACTACACTAAACCATTTTCAAGTAACTACATTTGATTAATTTGAAGTCACTAGTACACATTTCAAAACATTAGACATAACCATTTTCAACTC
>NW_025860540.1:0-1225 GCF_002878395.1 Capsicum annuum
AAATGGGTTGTGTTAAGATTCTACTACCGATGATTACAAAGTTATCTTGATCTATAGCTTATTTTATGTTGTATGTTGTACGAAGGAACCAACTCTCCCTATGTTACAACATCTCATTGAACTCGAAGTCTTGAACTAGTACCTAATTCAAGTAGATATGTGTACAGACAAGGATTTGGCATATTGGTGTCTTTATAGAAACTTGACCATTATGTGAAATCATATACTTTTATGTGAATTCAGATGAATTGATGGAGTCTCCAATACAAATTCCTACCACTGAATATGAGCACTTGTTTCATTTGTCTTCTTTGAAAGGTCGTCTGTTAGGACATGAGAAGTTTTGATGATAGACAAATGAATGAAACATGTTGTGCAAACTGGTCCATACAAGTGAAACTGCTTCAGACATATGGAGTGCATGCTGAAATCATTATATGCTAAAATTATTACATAAGCTGTCAATACATGGATAAGCAAAGGATGTTCACATGGCTATATGAAGATAATTGGAGCATTTAGAGTTTGATTAGATCAAAAAGTCTACAAGGCAGAAGGATAAAGCAAAAAAGCCCTACTCAATTTAGAAGAAGGAGAGATGGTTACAACAAGGAGTGAGTTACTTGAAAGAGTCGTACAGAAGATACAAGTAAAGAATAAAAAGGACTTCATCTGAGGGAGCATATATAGACGACAAGTTGCATTCAAACAACCATTCATGGACTGATAAGAAAATCAACAATCAGCAAAATCGTTTACCAACTTGAAGAAGAACCTAGTTCTCACTTAGTATGTTTTAGACTGCTTGTAATAGGAAGGTTCTTGAGTTGTAATGAGTAAATTGTTTTAGTCTCAGTATTCTATAAGCTGAGTTAGGAATCACGTCTTCAAGTTAGGGAACTCGAAGACTTGGGAACACTTATCTTGGGAAGATTTGTGTTTTTGTAGTAATAGGAGTTAGAAGTTTTAATTCCTTGTTTACTAGAAGTCTTGTAATTGTGTTGATTGTTGAGGCTCAAAGTTATAGTGAAGATTGGGGTTAAATCCTGTAGAGGTACAGGTCGTGGTTTTTTACACCTTTTTGAGCCGGGTGTTATTCACATAAAAATTATTGTGTTCAGTTTTTACTTCTGTGAACCACGTATACTTACTTATTCTACAGATAGGCAATCGGAAGGGATCATACTCTAACAAGTGGTATCAGAGACGGTTGTCTTAAATAAGG
>NW_025860541.1:0-2096 GCF_002878395.1 Capsicum annuum
AAGCCACAATTAATGGAGCCTTTATTGTACATATAAGTCATATTAAATTAACATATAAATATTATTAGTGCTCGACGATCCAATTCAGGGTATAAAATATAACAAAAAGGGAGCAAAGAAGTCATCAAATTAAGAAAACACAAGTAAAAAAATACTTTGTAAGAATATATTATTATCTTTCTATTTTGTCCTACATCACACCTCTACCTTGCTATAGCTAATGATCGTACATGGATAAATTTATTACTTTCTTCAATAACTCAAAATAAATATTGTATATATCTTTAATAAAAGAACGTACATAATTAGATGTAAATATTTAATGATACATTCCCGGCGATATCATGATTCATAGTAAAAGCTTTAACCTCAATTTCTTTGTGACTAATCAATTGGCCCACATATGATCGATCAAAAAAATTATTGCGAGAATTATTTCCTCCTAAATAATAAATGTAGATAGATCTTCTAACTTTCGAAAATAATAAATCATATGTTAATTAAATTTGTAGAAGTTATACCTCAATTATCTGTGTTCTTTTGGAACTTAGAATCTTTTTTAATCGAAATTTTTAACGTTACTACATTCTTTCCGGCGAGGTCACAACATTTAAAACATAAATTATGATAGAATCTCATAAATTAAGGATAGAATCTCAAAATATGATCCACAACCATAAATTAGATCTATGGTGACGGTTGTAATAGACAAAAAAACCGTTGCCATAGACCTATCGCAACGGTTCTGCAAGCATCCCATTGGTGAGCGTTGCGATCGGTCTATTGCAACGGTTTCTGCAACGGTTGTCTAAACCGTCGCCATAGGTAGAGCTATGGGGACGGTTTCTGGAAACCATCGCCATAGATAGACCTATTGTGATGGTTATTTTTTGAACGACTATTTTCATCTATTGCGACGGTTTATAACCGTCGCAATAGATGATATTGCAATAGTTACTAACCATTGCAATAGCATCTATTATGACGCTGTTGTTGTTCTGATGCAACACTTTTTGACTACCTATTACAACTATTTCATTACTTATTGGAACGCCTATTTTCATCTATTACAACGGTTACTAACCGTTGCAATAGACTCTATTCCAATGACATTAAACCGTTTTCATAGCATCTATTTCGACTCTTTTGTTATTCTGTTGCAACGCTTTATAAATTATAACACAATATATACATATCAAAAAACAAAATCATTCATTAATAATCTCATAATTCAAACTATGCAACAAGCTAGTAATTTAAACCCAAAAGCAAAATGTAATCAAGTCCAAAATGATTAGTTAAGTTTTTACAGTGTAGCAAGTTCTCGTCACGATAAGTTTCAAAAAATTCAACACAAAACTATTGATATTAGAGCATTTATCCACAACCCAAAAATCTTCTCAAGTAAGGTTAATAGCTTCATCATTTTCTTCATATCTTTCTTCATTTTGGACACCTATAAAATGAGAACAAATAATTTAAATTAGCACTTAAATGACAACATAAAAAGGACGATTCCACAACAAAATAAGTACGTAAACCACATATTAGTTAGCTAGTGAAGAGGCAAATCAACCAATCATGGTTAGAAAGAAATACAAACATCCAAATGTGAGATGATAAAACTTAAAGAACAATTGAAATTGCCAAAAGACAAAAACTGCAGCTTCACATTTATATAGGTCTAACATATATGTGATCTAGTTAGCACGCAGTTCCACAGTTCAAAAGATAAACACATTCCAAGATAAAAAAAACTTGATTATTCTCTAGTCTAACAATTAGATGTCCTATAATGCTGAAGCAACAACACTTCCAAAATTTCATAATACTATTTTTTAGTTTCATTTGTCATAGCCCATACGTACCAGCATATTTACATATTTAACATGTTTAACAGAATAAACCTTATACAAACCTTTCTTCGATCAAATCAAAATCAGATCTGTTTAGTGATTATTAGAGAACTCAATACACGACAGGAAATTGAAGATGACTTGAAATTAATTGATGTAGGATCGTTGTGAACAGTAGACAACAAATATTCTACTGCACAAATGTAAAAAACAAACAGTAAAATGAAAAGCTGAAACTGT